>NW_026800576.1:0-41112 GCF_032191835.1 Heteronotia binoei
CCGGGAAAGGCAGCCCTTCTGCGACGCCCACGAGCGAAGGAATGCGACGGTCTGCAAAATTCTGTCATGTTCTGGGTTGAGTCATCCTGAAAGTTTATCTTCCTGAGAGGTATACTGTCGATAGGGAAAATTTCTGGAAGTCTTTCCGTTCTCCATTATAGCCTATGGGATTCATTGGAATGGGTTAGGGTTAGGGTTAGAGTCCAGGACACACTTATGTTCGGGTGAAAATTGGGGTTTGGTTTAGGGTTGGGTAAGATGTATTTTTGATATCACACTGAATGGTATACTCTTGATGGGGAAAATTTTTGGATGTTTTTCCATTCTCCATTAAAACCTATGGGAATCATTACAGTGAAAGGCAGCCCACAGCTAGGGGGATGGAGTGTCTCCTGTGCTCCGAAGGACCGAAGCAATAAAACGGTCTCCAATAATCCGGCGTTTTAAGGTTAAGTAACCCTGAAGGGTAACTTAACCCTTAAAACGTTGGATTTCAGGAGAAAATTGGAATCCACTGCTGGGCGCATTTTTGGCACTCCCGGGAAAGGCAGCCCTTCTGCGACGCCCACGAGCGAAGGAATGCGACGGTCTGCAAAATTCTGTCATGTTCTGGGTTGAGTCATCCTGAAAGTTTATCTTCCTGAGAGGTATACTGTCGATAGGGAAAATTTCTGGAAGTCTTTCCGTTCTCCATTATAGCCTATGGGATTCATTGGAATGGGTTAGGGTTAGGGTTAGAGTCCAGGACACACTTATGTTCGGGTGAAAATTGGGGTTTGGTTTAGGGTTGGGTAAGATGTATTTTTGATATCACACTGAATGGTATACTCTTGATGGGAAGATTTTTGGATGTTTTTCCATTCTCCATTAAAACCTATGGGAATCATTACAGTGAAAGGCAGCCCACGGCTAGGGGGATGGAGTGTCTCCTGCGCTCCGAAGGACCGAAGCAATAAAACGGTCTCCAATAATCCGGCGTTTTAAGGGTTAAGTAACCCTGAAGGGTAACTTAACCCTTAAAACGTTGGATTTCAGGAGAAAATTGGAATCCACTGCTGGGCGCATTTTTGGCACTCCCGGGAAAGGCAGCCCTTCTGCGACGCCCACGAGCGAAGGAATGCGACGGTCTGCAAAATTCTGTCATGTTCTGGGTTGAGTCATCCTGAAAGTTTATCTTCCTGAGAGGTATACTGTCGATAGGGAAAATTTCTGGAAGTCTTTCCGTTCTCCATTATAGCCTATGGGATTCATTGGAATGGGTTAGGGTTAGGGTTAGAGTCCAGGACACACTTATGTTCGGGTGAAAATTGGGGTTTGGTTTAGGGTTGGGTAAGATGTATTTTTGATATCACACTGAATGGTATACTCTTGATGGGGAAGATTTTGGATGTTTTTCCATTCTCCATTAAAACCTATGGGAATCATTACAGTGAAAGGCAGCCCACGGCTAGGGGGATGGAGTGTCTCCTGCGCTCCGAAGGACCGAAGCAATAAAACGGTCTCCAATAATCCGGCGTTTTAAGGGTTAAGTAACCCTGAAGGGTAACTTAACCCTTAAAACGTTGGATTTCAGGAGAAAATTGGAATCCACTGCTGGGCGCATTTTTGGCACTCCCGGGAAAGGCAGCCCTTCTGCGACGCCCACGAGCGAAGGAATGCGACGGTCTGCAAAATTCTGTCATGTTCTGGGTTGAGTCATCCTGAAAGTTTATCTTCCTGAGAGGTATACTGTCGATAGGGAAAATTTCTGGAAGTCTTTCCGTTCTCCATTATAGCCTATGGGATTCATTGGAATGGGTTAGGGTTAGGGTTAGAGTCCAGGACACACTTATGTTCGGGTGAAAATTGGGGTTTGGTTTAGGGTTGGGTAAGATGTATTTTTGATATCACACTGAATGGTATACTCTTGATGGGGAAAATTTTTGGATGTTTTTCCATTCTCCATTAAAACCTATGGAATCATTACAGTGAAAGGCAGCCCACGGCTAGGGGGATGGAGTGTCTCCTGTGCTCCGAAGGACCGAAGCAATAAAACGGTCTCCAATAATCCGGCGTTTTAAGGGTTAAGTAACCCTGAAGGGTAACTTAACCCTTAAAACGTTGGATTTCAGGAGAAAATTGGAATCCACTGCTGGGCGCATTTTTGGCACTCCCGGGAAAGGCAGCCCTTCTGCGACGCCCACGAGCGAAGGAATGCGACGGTCTGCAAAATTCTGTCATGTTCTGGGTTGAGTCATCCTGAAAGTTTATCTTCCTGAGAGGTATACTGTCGATAGGGAAAATTTCTGGAAGTCTTTCCGTTCTCCATTATAGCCTATGGGATTCATTGGAATGGGTTAGGGTTAGAGTCCAGGACACACTTATGTTCGGGTGAAAATTGGGGTTTGGTTTAGGGTTGGGTAAGATGTATTTTTGATATCACACTGAATGGTATACTCTTGATGGGGAAGATTTTGGATGTTTTTCATTCTCCATTAAAACCTATGGGAATCATTACAGTGAAAGGCAGCCCACGGCTAGGGGGATGGAGTGTCTCCTGTGCTCCGAAGGACCGAAGCAATAAAACGGTCTCCAATAATCCGGCGTTTTAAGGGTTAAGTAACCCTGAAGGGTAACTTAACCCTTAAAACGTTGGATTTCAGGAGAAAATTGGAATCCACTGCTGGGCGCATTTTTGGCACTCCCGGGAAAGGCAGCCCTTCTGCGACGCCCACGAGCGAAGGAATGCGACGGTCTGCAAAATTCTGTCATGTTCTGGTTGAGTCATCCTGAAAGTTTATCTTCCTGAGAGGTATACTGTCGATAGGGAAAATTTCTGGAAGTCTTTCCGTTCTCCATTATAGCCTATGGGATTCATTGGAATGGGTTAGGGTTAGGGTTAGAGTCCAGGACACACTTACGTTCGGGTGAAAATTGGGGTTTGGTTTAGGGTTGGGTAAGATGTATTTTTGATATCACACTGAATGGTATACTCTTGATGGGGAAGATTTTTGGATGTTTTTCCATTCTCCATTAAAACCTATGGGAATCATTACAGTGAAAGGCAGCCCACGGCTAGGGGGATGGAGTGTCTCCTGCGCTCCGAAGGACCGAAGCAATAAAACGGTCTCCAATAATCCGGCGTTTTAAGGGTTAAGTAACCCTGAAGGGTAACTTAACCCTTAAAACGTTGGATTTCAGGAGAAAATTGGAATCCACTGCTGGGCGCATTTTTGGCACTCCCGGGAAAGGCAGCCCTTCTGCGACGCCCACGAGCGAAGGAATGCGACGGTCTGCAAAATTCTGTCATGTTCTGGGTTGAGTCATCCTGAAAGTTTATCTTCCTGAGAGGTATACTGTCGATAGGGAAAATTTCTGGAAGTCTTTCCGTTCTCCATTATAGCCTATGGGATTCATTGGAATGGGTTAGGGTTAGGGTTAGAGTCCAGGACACACTTATGTTCGGGTGAAAATTGGGGTTTGGTTTAGGGTTGGGTAAGATGTATTTTTGATATCACACTGAATGGTATACTCTTGATGGGGAAGATTTTTGGATGTTTTTCCATTCTCCATTAAAACCTATGGGAATCATTACAGTGAAAGGCAGCCCACGGCTAGGGGCATGGAGTGTCTCCTGTGCTCCGAAGGTCCGAAGCAATAAAACGGTCTCCAATAATCCGGCGTTTTAAGGGTTAAGTAACCCTGAAGGGTAACTTAACCCTTAAAACGTTGGATTTCAGGAGAAAATTGGAATCCACTGCTGGGCGCATTTTTGGCACTCCCGGGAAAGGCAGCCCTTCTGCGACGCCCACGAGCGAAGGAATGCGACGGTCTGCAAAATTCTGTCATGTTCTGGGTTGAGTCATCCTGAAAGTTTATCTTCCTGAGAGGTATACTGTCGATAGGGAAAATTTCTGGAAGTCTTTCCGTTCTCCATTATAGCCTATGGGATTCATTGGAATGGGTTAGGGTTAGGGTTAGAGTCCAGGACACACTTATGTTCGGGTGAAAATTGGGGTTTGGTTTAGGGTTGGGTAAGATGTATTTTTGATATCACACTGAATGGTATACTCTTGATGGGGAAGATTTTTGGATGTTTTTCCATTCTCCATTAAAACCTATGGGAATCATTACAGTGAAAGGCAGCCCACGGCTAGGGGGATGGAGTGTCTCCTGTGCTCCGAAGGACCGAAGCAATAAAACGGTCTCCAATAATCCGGCGTTTTAAGGGTTAAGTAACCCTGAAGGGTAACTTAACCCTTAAAACGTTGGATTTCAGGAGAAAATTGGAATCCACTGCTGGGCGCATTTTTGGCACTCCCGGGAAAGGCAGCCCTTCTGCGACGCCCACGAGCGAAGGAATGCGACGGTCTGCAAAATTCTGTCATGTTCTGGGTTGAGTCATCCTGAAAGTTTATCTTCCTGAGAGGTATACTGTCGATAGGGAAAATTTCTGGAAGTCTTTCCGTTCTCCATTATAGCCTATGGGATTCATTGGAATGGGTTAGGGTTAGGGTTAGAGTCCAGGACACACTTATGTTCGGGTGAAAATTGGGGTTTGGTTTAGGGTTGGGTAAGATGTATTTTTGATATCACACTGAATGGTATACTCTTGATGGGGAAAATTTTTGGATGTTTTTCATTCTCCATTAAAACCTATGGGAATCATTACAGTGAAAGGCAGCCCACGGCTAGGGGGATGGAGTGTCTCCTGTGCTCCGAAGGACCGAAGCAATAAAACGGTCTCCAATAATCCGGCGTTTTAAGGGTTAAGTAACCCTGAAGGGTAACTTAACCCTTAAAACGTTGGATTTCAGGAGAAAATTGGAATCCACTGCTGGGCGCATTTTTGGCACTCCCGGGAAAGGCAGCCCTTCTGCGACGCCCACGAGCGAAGGAATGCGACGGTCTGCAAAATTCTGTCATGTTCTGGGTTGAGTCATCCTGAAAGTTTATCTTCCTGAGAGGTATACTGTCGATAGGGAAAATTTCTGGAAGTCTTTCCGTTCTCCATTATAGCCTATGGGATTCATTGGAATGGGTTAGGGTTAGGGTTAGAGTCCAGGACACACTTATGTTCGGGTGAAAATTGGGGTTTGGTTTAGGGTTGGGTAAGATGTATTTTTGATATCACACTGAATGGTATACTCTTGATGGGGAAGATTTTTGGATGTTTTTCCATTCTCCATTAAAACCTATGGGAATCATTACAGTGAAAGGCAGCCCACGGCTAGGGGGATGGAGTGTCTCCTGCGCTCCGAAGGACCGAAGCAATAAAACGGTCTCCAATAATCCGGCGTTTTAAGGGTTAAGTAACCCTGAAGGGTAACTTAACCCTTAAAACGTTGGATTTCAGGAGAAAATTGGAATCCACTGCTGGGCGCATTTTTGGCACTCCCGGGAAAGGCAGCCCTTCTGCGACGCCCACGAGCGAAGGAATGCGACGGTCTGCAAAATTCTGTCATGTTCTGGGTTGAGTCATCCTGAAAGTTTATCTTCCTGAGAGGTATACTGTCGATAGGGAAAATTTCTGGAAGTCTTTCCGTTCTCCATTATAGCCTATGGGATTCATTGGAATGGGTTAGGGTTAGGGTTAGAGTCCAGGACACACTTATGTTCGGGTGAAAATTGGGGTTTGGTTTAGGGTTGGGTAAGATGTATTTTTGATATCACACTGAATGGTATACTCTTGATGGGGAAGATTTTTGGATGTTTTTCCATTCTCCATTAAAACCTATGGGAATCATTACAGTGAAAGGCAGCCCACGGCTAGGGGGATGGAGTGTCTCCTGCGCTCCGAAGGACCGAAGCAATAAAACGGTCTCCAATAATCCGGCGTTTTAAGGGTTAAGTAACCCTGAAGGGTAACTTAACCCTTAAAACGTTGGATTTCAGGAGAAAATTGGAATCCACTGCTGGGCGCATTTTTGGCACTCCCGGGAAAGGCAGCCCTTCTGCGACGCCCACGAGCGAAGGAATGCGACGGTCTGCAAAATTCTGTCATGTTCTGGGTTGAGTCATCCTGAAAGTTTATCTTCCTGAGAGGTATACTGTCGATAGGGAAAATTTCTGGAAGTCTTTCCGTTCTCCATTATAGCCTATGGGATTCATTGGAATGGGTTAGGGTTAGGGTTAGAGTCCAGGACACACTTATGTTCGGGTGAAAATTGGGGTTTGGTTTAGGGTTGGGTAAGATGTATTTTTGATATCACACTGAATGGTATACTCTTGATGGGGAAAATTTTTGGATGTTTTTCCATTCTCCATTAAAACCTATGGGAATCATTACAGTGAAAGGCAGCCCACGGCTAGGGGGATGGAGTGTCTCCTGTGCTCCGAAGGACCGAAGCAATAAAACGGTCTCCAATAATCCGGCGTTTTAAGGGTTAAGTAACCCTGAAGGGTAACTTAACCCTTAAAACGTTGGATTTCAGGAGAAAATTGGAATCCACTGCTGGGCGCATTTTTGGCACTCCCGGGAAAGGCAGCCCTTCTGCGACGCCCACGAGCGAAGGAATGCGACGGTCTGCAAAATTCTGTCATGTTCTGGGTTGAGTCATCCTGAAAGTTTATCTTCCTGAGAGGTATACTGTCGATAGGGAAAATTTCTGGAAGTCTTTCCGTTCTCCATTATAGCCTATGGGATTCATTGGAATGGGTTAGGGTTAGGGTTAGAGTCCAGGACACACTTATGTTCGGGTGAAAATTGGGGTTTGGTTTAGGGTTGGGTAAGATGTATTTTTGATATCACACTGAATGGTATACTCTTGATGGGGAAAATTTTTGGATGTTTTTCCATTCTCCATTAAAACCTATGGGAATCATTACAGTGAAAGGCAGCCCACGGCTAGGGGGATGGAGTGTCTCCTGTGCTCCGAAGGACCGAAGCAATAAAACGGTCTCCAATAATCCGGCGTTTTAAGGGTTAAGTAACCCTGAAGGGTAACTTAACCCTTAAAACGTTGGATTTCAGGAGAAAATTGGAATCCACTGCTGGGCGCATTTTTGGCACTCCCGGGAAAGGCAGCCCTTCTGCGACGCCCACGAGCGAAGGAATGCGACGGTCTGCAAAATTCTGTCATGTTCTGGGTTGAGTCATCCTGAAAGTTTATCTTCCTGAGAGGTATACTGTCGATAGGGAAAATTTCTGGAAGTCTTTCCGTTCTCCATTATAGCCTATGGGATTCATTGGAATGGGTTAGGGTTAGGGTTAGAGTCCAGGACACACTTATGTTCGGGTGAAAATTGGGGTTTGGTTTAGGGTTGGGTAAGATGTATTTTTGATATCACACTGAATGGTATACTCTTGATGGGGAAGATTTTTGGATGTTTTTCCATTCTCCATTGAAACCTATGGGAATCATTACAGTGAAAGGCAGCCCACGGCTAGGGGGATGGAGTGTCTCCTGCGCTCCGAAGGACCGAAGCAATAAAACGGTCTCCAATAATCCGGCGTTTTAAGGGTTAAGTAACCCTGAAGGGTAACTTAACCCTTAAAACGTTGGATTTCAGGAGAAAATTGGAATCCACTGCTGGGCGCATTTTTGGCACTCCCGGGAAAGGCAGCCCTTCTGCGACGCCCACGAGCGAAGGAATGCGACGGTCTGCAAAATTCTGTCATGTTCTGGGTTGAGTCATCCTGAAAGTTTATCTTCCTGAGAGGTATACTGTCGATAGGGAAAATTTCTGGAAGTCTTTCCGTTATTATAGCCTATGGGATTCATTGGAATGGGTTAGGGTTAGGGTTAGAGTCCAGGACACACTTATGTTCGGGTGAAAATTGGGGTTTGGTTTAGGGTTGGGTAAGATGTATTTTTGATATCACACTGAATGGTATACTCTTGATGGGGAAGATTTTTGGATGTTTTTCCATTCTCCATTAAAACCTATGGGAATCATTACAGTGAAAGGCAGCCCACGGCTAGGGGGATGGAGTGTCTCCTGCGCTCCGAAGGACCGAAGCAATAAAACGGTCTCCAATAATCCGGCGTTTTAAGGGTTAAGTAACCCTGAAGGGTAACTTAACCCTTAAAACGTTGGATTTCAGGAGAAAATTGGAATCCACTGCTGGGCGCATTTTTGGCACTCCCGGGAAAGGCAGCCCTTCTGCGACGCCCACGAGCGAAGGAATGCGACGGTCTGCAAAATTCTGTCATGTTCTGGGTTGAGTCATCCTGAAAGTTTATCTTCCTGAGAGGTATACTGTCGATAGGGAAAATTTCTGGAAGTCTTTCCGTTCTCCATTATAGCCTATGGGATTCATTGGAATGGGTTAGGGTTAGGGTTAGAGTCCAGGACACACTTATGTTCGGGTGAAAATTGGGGTTTGGTTTAGGGTTGGGTAAGATGTATTTTTGATATCACACTGAATGGATTTTTGGATGTTTTTCCATTCTCCATTAAAACCTATGGGAATCATTACAGTGAAAGGCAGCCCACGGCTAGGGGGATGGAGTGTCTCCTGTGCTCCGAAGGACCGAAGCAATAAAACGGTCTCCAATAATCCGGCGTTTTAAGGGTTAAGTAACCCTGAAGGGTAACTTAACCCTTAAAACGTTGGATTTCAGGAGAAAATTGGAATCCACTGCTGGGCGCATTTTTGGCACTCCCGGGAAAGGCAGGCCTTCTGCGACGCCCACGAGCGAAGGAATGCGACGGTCTGCAAAATTCTGTCATGTTCTGGGTTGAGTCATCCTGAAAGTTTATCTTCCTGAGAGGTATACTGTCGATAGGGAAAATTTCTGGAAGTCTTTCCGTTCTCCATTATAGCCTATGGGATTCATTGGAATGGGTTAGGGTTAGGGTTAGAGTCCAGGACACACTTATGTTCGGGTGAAAATTGGGGTTTGGTTTAGGGTTGGGTAAGATGTATTTTTGATATCACACTGAATGGTATACTCTTGATGGGGAAGATTTTTGGATGTTTTTCCATTCTCCATTAAAACCTATGGGAATCATTACAGTGAAAGGCAGCCCACGGCTAGGGGGATGGAGTGTCTCCTGCGCTCCGAAGGACCGAAGCAATAAAACGGTCTCCAATAATCCGGCGTTTTAAGGGTTAAGTAACCCTGAAGGGTAACTTAACCCTTAAAACGTTGGATTTCAGGAGAAAATTGGAATCCACTGCTGGGCGCATTTTTGGCACTCCCGGGAAAGGCAGCCCTTCTGCGACGCCCACGAGCGAAGGAATGCGACGGTCTGCAAAATTCTGTCATGTTCTGGGTTGAGTCATCCTGAAAGTTTATCTTCCTGAGAGGTATACTGTCGATAGGGAAAATTTCTGGAAGTCTTTCCGTTCTCCATTATAGCCTATGGGATTCATTGGAATGGGTTAGGGTTAGGGTTAGAGTCCAGGACACACTTATGTTCGGGTGAAAATTGGGGTTTGGTTTAGGGTTGGGTAAGATGTATTTTTGATATCACACTGAATGGTATACTCTTGATGGGGAAAATTTTTGGATGTTTTTCCATTCTCCATTAAAACCTATGGGAATCATTACAGTGAAAGGCAGCCCACGGCTAGGGGGATGGAGTGTCTCCTGTGCTCCGAAGGACCGAAGCAATAAAACGGTCTCCAATAATCCGGCGTTTTAAGGGTTAAGTAACCCTGAAGGGTAACTTAACCCTTAAAACGTTGGATTTCAGGAGAAAATTGGAATCCACTGCTGGGCGCATTTTTGGCACTCCCGGGAAAGGCAGCCCTTCTGCGACGCCCACGAGCGAAGGAATGCGACGGTCTGCAAAATTCTGTCATGTTCTGGGTTGAGTCATCCTGAAAGTTTATCTTCCTGAGAGGTATACTGTCGATAGGGAAAATTTCTGGAAGTCTTTCCGTTCTCCATTATAGCCTATGGGATTCATTGGAATGGGTTAGGGTTAGGGTTAGAGTCCAGGACACACTTATGTTCGGGTGAAAATTGGGGTTTGGTTTAGGGTTGGGTAAGATGTATTTTTGATATCACACTGAATGGTATACTCTTGATGGGGAAAATTTTTGGATGTTTTTCCATTCTCCATTAAAACCTATGGGAATCATTACAGTGAAAGGCAGCCCACGGCTAGGGGGATGGAGTGTCTCCTGTGCTCCGAAGGAGCGAAGCAATAAAACGGTCTCCAATAATCCGGCGTTTTAAGGGTTAAGTAACCCTGAAGGGTAACTTAACCCTTAAAACGTTGGATTTCAGGAGAAAATTGGAATCCACTGCTGGGCGCATTTTTGGCACTCCCGGGAAAGGCAGCCCTTCTGCGACGCCCACGAGCGAAGGAATGCGACGGTCTGCAAAATTCTGTCATGTTCTGGGTTGAGTCATCCTGAAAGTTTATCTTCCTGAGAGGTATACTGTCGATAGGGAAAATTTCTGGAAGTCTTTCCGTTCTCCATTATAGCCTATGGGATTCATTGGAATGGGTTAGGGTTAGGGTTAGAGTCCAGGACACACTTATGTTCGGGTGAAAATTGGGGTTTGGTTTAGTGTTGGGTAAGATGTATTTTTGATATCACACTGAATGGTATACTCTTGATGGGGAAGATTTTTGGATGTTTTTCCATTCTCCATTAAAACCTATGGGAATCATTACAGTGAAAGGCAGCCCACGGCTAGGGGGATGGAGTGTCTCCTGTGCTCCGAAGGACCGAAGCAATAAAACGGTCTCCAATAATCCGGCGTTTTAAGGGTTAAGTAACCCTGAAGGGTAACTTAACCCTTAAAACGTTGGATTTCAGGAGAAAATTGGAATCCACTGCTGGGCGCATTTTTGGCACTCCCGGGAAAGGCAGCCCTTCTGCGACGCCCACGAGCGAAGGAATGCGACGCTCTGCAAAATTCTGTCATGTTCTGGGTTGAGTCATCCTGAAAGTTTATCTTCCTGAGAGGTATACTGTCGATAGGGAAAATTTCTGGAAGTCTTTCCGTTCTCCATTATAGCCTATGGGATTCATTGGAATGGGTTAGGGTTAGGGTTAGAGTCCAGGACACACTTATGTTCGGGTGAAAATTGGGGTTTGGTTTAGGGTTGGGTAAGATGTATTTTTGATATCACACTGAATGGTATACTCTTGATGGGGAAGATTTTTGGATGTTTTTCCATTCTCCATTAAAACCTATGGGAATCATTACAGTGAAAGGCAGCCCACGGCTAGGGGGATGGAGTGTCTCCTGCGCTCCGAAGGACCGAAGCAATAAAACGGTCTCCAATAATCCGGCGTTTTAAGGGTTAAGTAACCCTGAAGGGTAACTTAACCCTTAAAACGTTGGATTTCAGGAGAAAATTGGAATCCACTGCTGGGCGCATTTTTGGCACTCCCGGGAAAGGCAGCCCTTCTGCGACGCCCACGAGCGAAGGAATGCGACGGTCTGCAAAATTCTGTCATGTTCTGGGTTGAGTCATCCTGAAAGTTTATCTTCCTGAGAGGTATACTGTCGATAGGGAAAATTTCTGGAAGTCTTTCCGTTCTCCATTATAGCCTATGGGATTCATTGGAATGGGTTAGGGTTAGGGTTAGAGTCCAGGACACACTTATGTTCGGGTGAAAATTGGGGTTTGGTTTAGGGTTGGGTAAGATGTATTTTTGATATCACACTGAATGGTATACTCTTGATGGGGAAAATTTTTGGATGTTTTTCCATTCTCCATTAAAACCTATGGGAATCATTACAGTGAAAGGCAGCCCACGGCTAGGGGGATGGAGTGTCTCCTGTGCTCCGAAGGACCGAAGCAATAAAACGGTCTCCAATAATCCGGCGTTTTAAGGGTTAAGTAACCCTGAAGGGTAACTTAACCCTTAAAACGTTGGATTTCAGGAGAAAATTGGAATCCACTGCTGGGCGCATTTTTGGCACTCCCGGGAAAGGCAGCCCTTCTGCGACGCCCACGAGCGAAGGAATGCGACGGTCTGCAAAATTCTGTCATGTTCTGGGTTGAGTCATCCTGAAAGTTTATCTTCCTGAGAGGTATACTGTCGATAGGGAAAATTTCTGGAAGTCTTTCCGTTCTCCATTATAGCCTATGGGATTCATTGGAATGGGTTAGGGTTAGGGTTAGAGTCCAGGACACACTTATGTTCGGGTGAAAATTGGGTTTGGTTTAGGGTTGGGTAAGATGTATTTTTGATATCACACTGAATGGTATACTCTTGATGGGGAAAATTTTTGGATGTTTTTCCATTCTCCATTAAAACCTATGGGAATCATTACAGTGAAAGGCAGCCCACGGCTAGGGGGATGGAGTGTCCTCCTGTGCTCCGAAGGACCGAAGCAATAAAACGGTCTCCAATAATCCGGCGTTTTAAGGGTTAAGTAACCCTGAAGGGTAACTTAACCCTTAAAACGTTGGATTTCAGGAGAAAATTGGAATCCACTGCTGGGCGCATTTTTGGCACTCCCGGGAAAGGCAGCCCTTCTGCGACGCCCACGAGCGAAGGAATGCGACGGTCTGCAAAATTCTGTCATGTTCTGGGTTGAGTCATCCTGAAAGTTTATCTTCCTGAGAGGTATACTGTCGATAGGGAAAATTTCTGGAAGTCTTTCCGTTCTCCATTATAGCCTATGGGATTCATTGGAATGGGTTAGGGTTAGGGTTAGAGTCCAGGACACACTTATGTTCGGGTGAAAATTGGGGTTTGGTTTAGGGTTGGGTAAGATGTATTTTTGATATCACACTGAATGGTATACTCTTGATGGGGAAGATTTTTGGATGTTTTTCCATTCTCCATTAAAACCTATGGGAATCATTACAGTGAAAGGCAGCCCACGGCTAGGGGGATGGAGTGTCTCCTGCGCTCCGAAGGACCGAAGCAATAAAACGGTCTCCAATAATCCGGCGTTTTAAGGGTTAAGTAACCCTGAAGGGTAACTTAACCCTTAAAACGTTGGATTTCAGGAGAAAATTGGAATCCACTGCTGGGCGCATTTTTGGCACTCCCGGGAAAGGCAGCCCTTCTGCGACGCCCACGAGCGAAGGAATGCGACGGTCTGCAAAATTCTGTCATGTTCTGGGTTGAGTCATCCTGAAAGTTTATCTTCCTGAGAGGTATACTGTCGATAGGGAAAATTTCTGGAAGTCTTTCCGTTCTCCATTATAGCCTATGGGATTCATTGGAATGGGTTAGGGTTAGGGTTAGAGTCCAGGACACACTTATGTTCGGGTGAAAATTGGGGTTTGGTTTAGGGTTGGGTAAGATGTATTTTTGATATCACACTGAATGGTATACTCTTGATGGGGAAGATTTTTGGATGTTTTTCCATTCTCCATTAAAACCTATGGGAATCATTACAGTGAAAGGCAGCCCACGGCTAGGGGGATGGAGTGTCTCCTGTGCTCCGAAGGACCGAAGCAATAAAACGGTCTCCAATAATCCGGCGTTTTAAGGGTTAAGTAACCCTGAAGGGTAACTTAACCCTTAAAACGTTGGATTTCAGGAGAAAATTGGAATCCACTGCTGGGCGCATTTTTGGCACTCCCGGGAAAGGCAGCCCTTCTGCGACGCCCACGAGCGAAGGAATGCGACGGTCTGCAAAATTCTGTCATGTTCTGGGTTGAGTCATCCTGAAAGTTTATCTTCCTGAGAGGTATACTGTCGATAGGGAAAATTTCTGGAAGTCTTTCCGTTCTCCATTATAGCCTATGGGATTCATTGGAATGGGTTAGGGTTAGGGTTAGAGTCCAGGACACACTTATGTTCGGGTGAAAATTGGGGTTTGGTTTAGGGTTGGGTAAGATGTATTTTTGATATCACACTGAATGGTATACTCTTGATGGGGAAGATTTTTGGATGTTTTTCCATTCTCCATTAAAACCTATGGGAATCATTACAGTGAAAGGCAGCCCACGGCTAGGGGGATGGAGTGTCTCCTGTGCTCCGAAGGACCGAAGCAATAAAACGGTCTCCAATAATCCGGCGTTTTAAGGGTTAAGTAACCCTGAAGGGTAACTTAACCCTTAAAACGTTGGATTTCAGGAGAAAATTGGAATCCACTGCTGGGCGCATTTTTGGCACTCCCGGGAAAGGCAGCCCTTCTGCGACGCCCACGAGCGAAGGAATGCGACGGTCTGCAAAATTCTGTCATGTTCTGGGTTGAGTCATCCTGAAAGTTTATCTTCCTGAGAGGTATACTGTCGATAGGGAAAATTTCTGGAAGTCTTTCCGTTCTCCATTATAGCCTATGGGATTCATTGGAATGGGTTAGGGTTAGGGTTAGAGTCCAGGACACACTTATGTTCGGGTGAAAATTGGGGTTTGGTTTAGGGTTGGGTAAGATGTATTTTTGATATCACACTGAATGGTATACTCTTGATGGGGAAGATTTTTGGATGTTTTTCCATTCTCCATTAAAACCTATGGGAATCATTACAGTGAATGGCAGCCCACGGCTAGGGGGATGGAGTGTCTCCTGCGCTCCGAAGGACCGAAGCAATAAAACGGTCTCCAATAATCCGGCGTTTTAAGGGTTAAGTAACCCTGAAGGGTAACTTAACCCTTAAAACGTTGGATTTCAGGAGAAAATTGGAATCCACTGCTGGGCGCATTTTTGGCACTCCCGGGAAAGGCAGCCCTTCTGCGACGCCCACGAGCGAAGGAATGCGACGGTCTGCAAAATTCTGTCATGTTCTGGGTTGAGTCATCCTGAAAGTTTATCTTCCTGAGAGGTATACTGTCGATAGGGAAAATTTCTGGAAGTCTTTCCGTTCTCCATTATAGCCTATGGGATTCATTGGAATGGGTTAGGGTTAGGGTTAGAGTCCAGGACACACTTATGTTCGGGTGAAAATTGGGGTTTGGTTTAGGGTTGGGTAAGATGTATTTTTGATATCACACTGAATGGTATACTCTTGATGGGGAAGATTTTTGGATGTTTTTCCATTCTCCATTAAAACCTATGGGAATCATTACAGTGAAAGGCAGCCCACGGCTAGGGGGATGGAGTGTCTCCTGCGCTCCGAAGGACCGAAGCAATAAAACGGTCTCCAATAATCCGGCGTTTTAAGGGTTAAGTAACCCTGAAGGGTAACTTAACCCTTAAAACGTTGGATTTCAGGAGAAAATTGGAATCCACTGCTGGGCGCATTTTTGGCACTCCCGGGAAAGGCAGCCCTTCTGCGACGCCCACGAGCGAAGGAATGCGACGGTCTGCAAAATTCTGTCATGTTCTGGGTTGAGTCATCCTGAAAGTTTATCTTCCTGAGAGGTATACTCTTGATGGGGAAAATTTCTGGAAGTCTTTCCGTTCTCCATTATAGCCTATGGGATTCATTGGAATGGGTTAGGGTTAGGGTTAGAGTCCAGGACACACTTATGTTCGGGTGAAAATTGGGGTTTGGTTTAGGGTTGGGTAAGCTGTATTTTTGATATCACACTGAATGGTATACTCTTGATGGGGAAAATTTTTGGATGTTTTTCCATTCTCCATTAAAACCTATGGGAATCATTACAGTGAAAGGCAGCCCACGGCTAGGGGGATGGAGTGTCTCCTGTGCTCCGAAGGACCGAAGCAATAAAACGGTCTCCAATAATCCGGCGTTTTAAGGGTTAAGTAACCCTGAAGGGTAACTTAACCCTTAAAACGTTGGATTTCAGGAGAAAATTGGAATCCACTGCTGGGCGCATTTTTGGCACTCCCGGGAAAGGCAGCCCTTCTGCGACGCCCACGAGCGAAGGAATGCGACGGTCTGCAAAATTCTGTCATGTTCTGGGTTGAGTCATCCTGAAAGTTTATCTTCCTGAGAGGTATACTGTCGATAGGGAAAATTTCTGGAAGTCTTTCCGTTCTCCATTATAGCCTATGGGATTCATTGGAATGGGTTAGGGTTAGGGTTAGAGTCCAGGACACACTTATGTTCGGGTGAAAATTGGGGTTTGGTTTAGGGTTGGGTAAGATGTATTTTTGATATCACACTGAATGGTATACTCTTGATGGGGAAGATTTTTGGATGTTTTTCCATTCTCCATTAAAACCTATGGGAATCATTACAGTGAAAGGCAGCCCACGGCTAGGGGGATGGAGTGTCTCCTGCGCTCCGAAGGACCGAAGCAATAAAACGGTCTCCAATAATCCGGCGTTTTAAGGGTTAAGTAACCCTGAAGGGTAACTTAACCCTTTAAAACGTTGGATTTCAGGAGAAAATTGGAATCCACTGCTGGGCGCATTTTTGGCACTCCCGGGAAAGGCAGCCCTTCTGCGACGCCCACGAGCGAAGGAATGCGACGGTCTGCAAAATTCTGTCATGTTCTGGGTTGAGTCATCCTGAAAGTTTATCTTCCTGAGAGGTATACTGTCGATAGGGAAAATTTCTGGAAGTCTTTCCGTTCTCCATTATAGCCTATGGGATTCATTGGAATGGGTTAGGGTTAGGGTTAGAGTCCAGGACACACTTATGTTCGGGTGAAAATTGGGGTTTGGTTTAGGGTTGGGTAAGATGTATTTTTGATATCACACTGAATGGTATACTCTTGATGGGGAAAATTTTTGGATGTTTTTCCATTCTCCATTAAAACCTATGGGAATCATTACAGTGAAAGGCAGCCCACGGCTAGGGGGATGGAGTGTCTCCTGTGCTCCGAAGGACCGAAGCAATAAAACGGTCTCCAATAATCCGGCGTTTTAAGGGTTAAGTAACCCTGAAGGGTAACTTAACCCTTAAAACGTTGGATTTCAGGAGAAAATTGGAATCCACTGCTGGGCGCATTTTTGGCACTCCCGGGAAAGGCAGCCCTTCTGCGACGCCCACGAGCGAAGGAATGCGACGGTCTGCAAAATTCTGTCATGTTCTGGGTTGAGTCATCCTGAAAGTTTATCTTCCTGAGAGGTATACTGTCGATAGGGAAAATTTCTGGAAGTCTTTCCGTTCTCCATTATAGCCTATGGGATTCATTGGAATGGGTTAGGGTTAGGGTTAGAGTCCAGGACACACTTATGTTCGGGTGAAAATTGGGGTTTGGTTTAGGGTTGGGTAAGATGTATTTTTGATATCACACTGAATGGTATACTCTTGATGGGGAAGATTTTTGGATGTTTTTCCATTCTCCATTAAAACCTATGGGAATCATTACAGTGAAAGGCAGCCCACGGCTAGGGGGATGGAGTGTCTCCTGTGCTCCGAAGGACCGAAGCAATAAAACGGTCTCCAATAATCCGGCGTTTTAAGGGTTAAGTAACCCTGAAGGGTAACTTAACCCTTAAAACGTTGGATTTCAGGAGAAAATTGGAATCCACTGCTGGGCGCATTTTTGGCACTCCCGGGAAAGGCAGCCCTTCTGCGACGCCCACGAGCGAAGGAATGCGACGGTCTGCAAAATTCTGTCATGTTCTGGGTTGAGTCATCCTGAAAGTTTATCTTCCTGAGAGGTATACTGTCGATAGGGAAAATTTCTGGAAGTCTTTCCGTTCTCCATTATAGCCTATGGGATTCATTGGAATGGGTTAGGGTTAGGGTTAGAGTCCAGGACACACTTATGTTCGGGTGAAAATTGGGGTTTGGTTTAGGGTTGGGTAAGATGTATTTTTGATATCACACTGAATGGTATACTCTTGATGGGGAAGATTTTTGGATGTTTTTCCATTCTCCATTAAAACCTATGGGAATCATTACAGTGAATGGCAGCCCACGGCTAGGGGGATGGAGTGTCTCCTGCGCTCCGAAGGACCGAAGCAATAAAACGGTCTCCAATAATCCGGCGTTTTAAGGGTTAAGTAACCCTGAAGGGTAACTTAACCCTTAAAACGTTGGATTTCAGGAGAAAATTGGAATCCACTGCTGGGCGCATTTTTGGCACTCCCGGGAAAGGCAGCCCTTCTGCGACGCCCACGAGCGAAGGAATGCGACGGTCTGCAAAATTCTGTCATGTTCTGGGTTGAGTCATCCTGAAAGTTTATCTTCCTGAGAGGTATACTGTCGATAGGGAAAATTTCTGGAAGTCTTTCCGTTCTCCATTATAGCCTATGGGATTCATTGGAATGGGTTAGGGTTAGGGTTAGAGTCCAGGACACACTTATGTTCGGGTGAAAATTGGGGTTTGGTTTAGGGTTGGGTAAGATGTATTTTTGATATCACACTGAATGGTATACTCTTGATGGGGAAGATTTTTGGATGTTTTTCCATTCTCCATTAAAACCTATGGGAATCATTACAGTGAATGGCAGCCCACGGCTAGGGGGATGGAGTGTCTCCTGCGCTCCGAAGGACCGAAGCAATAAAACGGTCTCCAATAATCCGGCGTTTTAAGGGTTAAGTAACCCTGAAGGGTAACTTAACCCTTAAAACGTTGGATTTCAGGAGAAAATTGGAATCCACTGCTGGGCGCATTTTTGGCACTCCCGGGAAAGGCAGCCCTTCTGCGACGCCCACGAGCGAAGGAATGCGACGGTCTGCAAAATTCTGTCATGTTCTGGGTTGAGTCATCCTGAAAGTTTATCTTCCTGAGAGGTATACTGTCGATAGGGAAAATTTCTGGAAGTCTTTCCGTTCTCCATTATAGCCTATGGGATTCATTGGAATGGGTTAGGGTTAGGGTTAGAGTCCAGGACACACTTATGTTCGGGTGAAAATTGGGGTTTGGTTTAGGGTTGGGTAAGATGTATTTTTGATATCACACTGAATGGTATACTCTTGATGGGGAAGATTTTTGGATGTTTTTCCATTCTCCATTAAAACCTATGGGAATCATTACAGTGAAAGGCAGCCCACGGCTAGGGGGATGGAGTGTCTCCTGTGCTCCGAAGGACCGAAGCAATAAAACGGTCTCCAATAATCCGGCGTTTTAAGGGTTAAGTAACCCTGAAGGGTAACTTAACCCTTAAAACGTTGGATTTCAGGAGAAAATTGGAATCCACTGCTGGGCGCATTTTTGGCACTCCCGGGAAAGGCAGCCCTTCTGCGACGCCCACGAGCGAAGGAATGCGACGGTCTGCAAAATTCTGTCATGTTCTGGGTTGAGTCATCCTGAAAGTTTATCTTCCTGAGAGGTATACTGTCGATAGGGAAAATTTCTGGAAGTCTTTCCGTTCTCCATTATAGCCTATGGGATTCATTGGAATGGGTTAGGGTTAGGGTTAGAGTCCAGGACACACTTATGTTCGGGTGAAAATTGGGGTTTGGTTTAGGGTTGGGTAAGATGTATTTTTGATATCACACTGAATGGTATACTCTTGATGGGGAAAATTTTTGGATGTTTTTCCATTCTCCATTAAAACCTATGGGAATCATTACAGTGAAAGGCAGCCCACGGCTAGGGGGATGGAGTGTCTCCTGTGCTCCGAAGGACCGAAGCAATAAAACGGTCTCCAATAATCCGGCGTTTTAAGGGTTAAGTAACCCTGAAGGGTAACTTAACCCTTAAAACGTTGGATTTCAGGAGAAAATTGGAATCCACTGCTGGGCGCATTTTTGGCACTCCCGGGAAAGGCAGCCCTTCTGCGACGCCCACGAGCGAAGGAATGCGACGGTCTGCAAAATTCTGTCATGTTCTGGGTTGAGTCATCCTGAAAGTTTATCTTCCTGAGAGGTATACTGTCGATAGGGAAAATTTCTGGAAGTCTTTCCGTTCTCCATTATAGCCTATGGGATTCATTGGAATGGGTTAGGGTTAGGGTTAGAGTCCAGGACACACTTATGTTCGGGTGAAAATTGGGGTTTGGTTTAGGGTTGGGTAAGATGTATTTTTGATATCACACTGAATGGTATACTCTTGATGGGGAAGATTTTTGGATGTTTTTCCATTCTCCATTAAAACCTATGGGAATCATTACAGTGAAAGGCAGCCCACGGCTAGGGGGATGGAGTGTCTCCTGTGCTCCGAAGGACCGAAGCAATAAAACGGTCTCCAATAATCCGGCGTTTTAAGGGTTAAGTAACCCTGAAGGGTAACTTAACCCTTAAAACGTTGGATTTCAGGAGAAAATTGGAATCCACTGCTGGGCGCATTTTTGGCACTCCCGGGAAAGGCAGCCCTTCTGCGACGCCCACGAGCGAAGGAATGCGACGGTCTGCAAAATTCTGTCATGTTCTGGGTTGAGTCATCCTGAAAGTTTATCTTCCTGAGAGGTATACTGTCGATAGGGAAAATTTCTGGAAGTCTTTCCGTTCTCCATTATAGCCTATGGGATTCATTGGAATGGGTTAGGGTTAGGGTTAGAGTCCAGGACACACTTATGTTCGGGTGAAAATTGGGGTTTGGTTTAGGGTTGGGTAAGATGTATTTTTGATATCACACTGAATGGTATACTCTTGATGGGGAAGATTTTTGGATGTTTTTCCATTCTCCATTAAAACCTATGGGAATCATTACAGTGAATGGCAGCCCACGGCTAGGGGGATGGAGTGTCTCCTGCGCTCCGAAGGACCGAAGCAATAAAACGGTCTCCAATAATCCGGCGTTTTAAGGGTTAAGTAACCCTGAAGGGTAACTTAACCCTTAAAACGTTGGATTTCAGGAGAAAATTGGAATCCACTGCTGGGCGCATTTTTGGCACTCCCGGGAAAGGCAGCCCTTCTGCGACGCCCACGAGCGAAGGAATGCGACGGTCTGCAAAATTCTGTCATGTTCTGGGTTGAGTCATCCTGAAAGTTTATCTTCCTGAGAGGTATACTGTCGATAGGGAAAATTTCTGGAAGTCTTTCCGTTCTCCATTATAGCCTATGGGATTCATTGGAATGGGTTAGGGTTAGGGTTAGAGTCCAGGACACACTTATGTTCGGGTGAAAATTGGGGTTTGGTTTAGGGTTGGGTAAGATGTATTTTTGATATCACACTGAATGGTATACTCTTGATGGGGAAGATTTTTGGATGTTTTTCCATTCTCCATTAAAACCTATGGGAATCATTACAGTGAAAGGCAGCCCACGGCTAGGGGGATGGAGTGTCTCCTGTGCTCCGAAGGACCGAAGCAATAAAACGGTCTCCAATAATCCGGCGTTTTAAGGGTTAAGTAACCCTGAAGGGTAACTTAACCCTTAAAACGTTGGATTTCAGGAGAAAATTGGAATCCACTGCTGGGCGCATTTTTGGCACTCCCGGGAAAGGCAGCCCTTCTGCGACGCCCACGAGCGAAGGAATGCGACGGTCTGCAAAATTCTGTCATGTTCTGGGTTGAGTCATCCTGAAAGTTTATCTTCCTGAGAGGTATACTGTCGATAGGGAAAATTTCTGGAAGTCTTTCCGTTCTCCATTATAGCCTATGGGATTCATTGGAATGGGTTAGGGTTAGGGTTAGAGTCCAGGACACACTTACGTTCGGGTGAAAATTGGGGTTTGGTTTAGGGTTGGGTAAGATGTATTTTTGATATCACACTGAATGGTATACTCTTGATGGGGAAGATTTTTGTATGTTTTTCCATTCTCCATTAAAACCTATGGGAATCATTACAGTGAAAGGCAGCCCACGGCTAGGGGGATGGAGTGTCTCCTGTGCTCCGAAGGACCGAAGCAATAAAACGGTCTCCAATAATCCGGCGTTTTAAGGGTTAAGTAACCCTGAAGGGTAACTTAACCCTTAAAACGTTGGATTTCAGGAGAAATTGGAATCCACTGCTGGGCGCATTTTTGGCACTCCCGGGAAAGGCAGCCCTTCTGCGACGCCCACGAGCGAAGGAATGCGACGGTCAGCAAAATTCTGTCATGTTCTGGGTTGAGTCATCCTGAAAGTTTATCTTCCTGAGAGGTATACTGTCGATAGGGAAAATTTCTGGAAGTCTTTCCGTTCTCCATTATAGCCTATGGGATTCATTGGAATGGGTTAGGGTTAGGGTTAGAGTCCAGGACACACTTATGTTCGGGTGAAAATTGGGGTTTGGTTTAGGGTTGGGTAAGATGTATTTTTGATATCACACTGAATGGTATACTCTTGATGGGGAAAATTTTTGGATGTTTTTCCATTCTCCATTAAAACCTATGGGAATCATTACAGTGAAAGGCAGCCCACGGCTAGGGGGATGGAGTGTCTCCTGTGCTCCGAAGGACCGAAGCAATAAAACGGTCTCCAATAATCCGGCGTTTTAAGGGTTAAGTAACCCTGAAGGGTAACTTAACCCTTAAAACGTTGGATTTCAGGAGAAAATTGGAATCCACTGCTGGGCGCATTTTTGGCACTCCCGGGAAAGGCAGCCCTTCTGCGACGCCCACGAGCGAAGGAATGCGACGGTCTGCAAAATTCTGTCATGTTCTGGGTTGAGTCATCCTGAAAGTTTATCTTCCTGAGAGGTATACTGTCGATAGGGAAAATTTCTGGAAGTCTTTCCGTTCTCCATTATAGCCTATGGGATTCATTGGAATGGGTTAGGGTTAGGGTTAGAGTCCAGGACACACTTATGTTCGGGTGAAAATTGGGGTTTGGTTTAGGGTTGGGTAAGATGTATTTTTGATATCACACTGAATGGTATACTCTTGATGGGGAAGATTTTTGGATGTTTTTCCATTCTCCATTACAACCTATGGGAATCATTACAGTGAATGGCAGCCCACGGCTAGGGGGATGGAGTGTCTCCTGCGCTCCGAAGGACCGAAGCAATAAAACGGTCTCCAATAATCCGGCGTTTTAAGGGTTAAGTAACCCTGAAGGGTAACTTAACCCTTAAAACGTTGGATTTCAGGAGAAAATTGGAATCCACTGCTGGGCGCATTTTTGGCACTCCCGGGAAAGGCAGCCCTTCTGCGACGCCCCACGAGCGAAGGAATGCGACGGTCTGCAAAATTCTGTCATGTTCTGGGTTGAGTCATCCTGAAAGTTTATCTTCCTGAGAGGTATACTGTCGATAGGGAAAATTTCTGGAAGTCTTTCCGTTCTCCATTATAGCCTATGGGATTCATTGGAATGGGTTAGGGTTAGGGTTAGAGTCCAGGACACACTTATGTTCGGGTGAAAATTGGGGTTTGGTTTAGGGTTGGGTAAGATGTATTTTTGATATCACACTGAATGGTATACTCTTGATGGGGAAGATTTTTGGATGTTTTTCCATTCTCCATTAAAACCTATGGGAATCATTACAGTGAAAGGCAGCCCACGGCTAGGGGGATGGAGTGTCTCCTGTGCTCCGAAGGACCGAAGCAATAAAACGGTCTCCAATAATCGGCGTTTTAAGGGTTAAGTAACCCTGAAGGGTAACTTAACCCTTAAAACGTTGGATTTCAGGAGAAAATTGGAATCCACTGCTGGGCGCATTTTTGGCACTCCCGGGAAAGGCAGCCCTTCTGCGACGCCCACGAGCGAAGGAATGCGACGGTCTGCAAAATTCTGTCATGTTCTGGGTTGAGTCATCCTGAAAGTTTATCTTCCTGAGAGGTATACTGTCGATAGGGAAAATTTCTGGAAGTCTTTCCGTTCTCCATTATAGCCTATGGGATTCATTGGAATGGGTTAGGGTTAGGGTTAGAGTCCAGGACACACTTACGTTCGGGTGAAAATTGGGGTTTGGTTTAGGGTTGGGTAAGATGTATTTTTGATATCACACTGAATGGTATACTCTTGATGGGAAAGATTTTTGGATGTTTTTCCATTCTCCATTAAAACCTATGGGAATCATTACAGTGAAAGGCAGCCCACGGCTAGGGGGATGGAGTGTCTCCTGTGCTCCGAAGGACCGAAGCAATAAAACGGTCTCCAATAATCCGGCGTTTTAAGGGTTAAGTAACCCTGAAGGGTAACTTAACCCTTAAAACGTTGGATTTCAGGAGAAAATTGGAATCCACTGCTGGGCGCATTTTTGGCACTCCCGGGAAAGGCAGCCCTTCTGCGACGCCCACGAGCGAAGGAATGCGACGGTCTGCAAAATTCTGTCATGTTCTGGGTTGAGTCATCCTGAAAGTTTATCTTCCTGAGAGGTATACTGTCGATAGGGAAAATTTCTGGAAGTCTTTCCGTTCTCCATTATAGCCTATGGGATTCATTGGAATGGGTTAGGGTTAGGGTTAGAGTCCAGGACACACTTATGTTCGGGTGAAAATTGGGGTTTGGTTAGGGTTGGGTAAGATGTATTTTTGATATCACACTGAATGGTATACTCTTGATGGGGAAGATTTTTGGATGTTTTTCCATTCTCCATTAAAACCTATGGGAATCATTACAGTGAAAGGCAGCCCACGGCTAGGGGGATGGAGTGTCTCCTGTGCTCCGAAGGACCGAAGCAATAAAACGGTCTCCAATAATCCGGCGTTTTAAGGGTTAAGTAACCCTGAAGGGTAACTTAACCCTTTAAACGTTGGATTTCAGGAGAAAATTGGAATCCACTGCTGGGCGCATTTTTGGCACTCCCGGGAAAGGCAGCCCTTCTGCGACGCCCACGAGCGAAGGAATGCGACGGTCTGCAAAATTCTGTCATGTTCTGGGTTGAGTCATCCTGAAAGTTTATCTTCCTGAGAGGTATACTGTCGATAGGGAAAATTTCTGGAAGTCTTTCCGTTCTCCATTATAGCCTATGGGGATTCATTGGAATGGGTTAGGGTTAGGGTTAGAGTCCAGGACACACTTATGTTCGGGTGAAAATTGGGGTTTGGTTTAGGGTTGGGTAAGATGTATTTTTGATATCACACTGAATGGTATACTCTTGATGGGGAAGATTTTTGGATGTTTTTCCATTCTCCATTAAAACCTATGGGAATCATTACAGTGAAAGGCAGCCCACGGCTAGGGGGATGGAGTGTCTCCTGTGCTCCGAAGGACCGAAGCAATAAAACGGTCTCCAATAATCCGGCGTTTTAAGGGTTAAGTAACCCTGAAGGGTAACTTAACCCTTAAAACGTTGGATTTCAGGAGAAAATTGGAATCCACTGCTGGGCGCATTTTTGGCACTCCCGGGAAAGGCAGCCCTTCTGCGACGCCCACGAGCGAAGGAATGCGACGGTCTGCAAAATTCTGTCATGTTCTGGGTTGAGTCATCCTGAAAGTTTATCTTCCTGAGAGGTATACTGTCGATAGGGAAAATTTCTGGAAGTCTTTCCGTTCTCCATTATAGCCTATGGGATTCATTGGAATGGGTTAGGGTTAGGGTTAGAGTCCAGGACACACTTACGTTCGGGTGAAAATTGGGGTTTGGTTTAGGGTTGGGTAAGATGTATTTTTGATATCACACTGAATGGTATACTCTTGATGGGGAAAATTTTTGGATGTTTTTCCATTCTCCATTAAAACCTATGGGAATCATTACAGTGAAAGGCAGCCCACGGCTAGGGGGATGGAGTGTCTCCTGTGCTCCGAAGGACCGAAGCAATAAAACGGTCTCCAATAATCCGGCGTTTTAAGGGTTAAGTAACCCTGAAGGGTAACTTAACCCTTAAAACGTTGGATTTCAGGAGAAAATTGGAATCCACTGCTGGGCGCATTTTTGGCACTCCCGGGAAAGGCAGCCCTTCTGCGACGCCCACGAGCGAAGGAATGCGACGGTCTGCAAAATTCTGTCATGTTCTGGGTTGAGTCATCCTGAAAGTTTATCTTCCTGAGAGGTATACTGTCGATAGGGAAAATTTCTGGAAGTCTTTCCGTTCTCCATTATAGCCTATGGGATTCATTGGAATGGGTTAGGGTTAGGGTTAGAGTCCAGGGACACACTTATGTTCGGGTGAAAATTGGGGTTTGGTTTAGGGTTGGGTAAGATGTATTTTTGATATCACACTGAATGGTATACTCTTGATGGGAAGATTTTTGGATGTTTTTCCATTCTCCATTAAAACCTATGGGAATCATTACAGTGAAAGGCAGCCCACGGCTAGGGGGATGGAGTGTCTCCTGTGCTCCGAAGGACCGAAGCAATAAAACGGTCTCCAATAATCCGGCGTTTTAAGGGTTAAGTAACCCTGAAGGGTAACTTAACCCTTAAAACGTTGGATTTCAGGAGAAAATTGGAATCCACTGCTGGGCGCATTTTTGGCACTCCCGGGAAAGGCAGCCCTTCTGCGACGCCCACGAGCGAAGGAATGCGACGGTCTGCAAAATTCTGTCATGTTCTGGGTTGAGTCATCCTGAAAGTTTATCTTCCTGAGAGGTATACTGTCGATAGGGAAAATTTCTGGAAGTCTTTCCGTTCTCCATTATAGCCTATGGGATTCATTGGAATGGGTTAGGGTTAGGGTTAGAGTCCAGGACACACTTATGTTCGGGTGAAAATTGGGGTTTGGTTTAGGGTTGGGTAAGATGTATTTTTGATATCACACTGAATGGTATACTCTTGATGGGAAGAATTTTTGGATGTTTTTTCCATTCTCCATTAAAACCTATGGGAATCATTACAGTGAAAGGCAGCCCACGGCTAGGGGGATGGAGTGTCTCCTGTGCTCCGAAGGACCGAAGCAATAAAACGGTCTCCAATAATCCGGCGTTTTAAGGGTTAAGTAACCCTGAAGGGTAACTTAACCCTTAAAACGTTGGATTTCAGGAGAAAATTGGAATCCACTGCTGGGCGCATTTTTGGCACTCCCGGGAAAGGCAGCCCTTCTGCGACGCCCACGAGCGAAGGAATGCGACGGTCTGCAAAATTCTGTCATGTTCTGGGTTGAGTCATCCTGAAAGTTTATCTTCCTGAGAGGTATACTGTCGATAGGGAAAATTTCTGGAAGTCTTTCCGTTCTCCATTATAGCCTATGGGATTCATTGGAATGGGTTAGGGTTAGGGTTAGAGTCCAGGACACACTTATGTTCGGGTGAAAATTGGGGGTTTGGTTTAGGGTTGGGTAAGATGTATTTTTGATATCACACTGAATGGTATACTCTTGATGGGGAAGATTTTTGGATGTTTTTCCATTCTCCATTAAAACCTATGGGAATCATTACAGTGAAAGGCAGCCCACGGCTAGGGGGATGGAGTGTCTCCTGCGCTCCGAAGGACCGAAGCAATAAAACGGTCTCCAATAATCCGGCGTTTTAAGGGTTAAGTAACCCTGAAGGGTAACTTAACCCTTAAAACGTTGGATTTCAGGAGAAAATTGGAATCCACTGCTGGGCGCATTTTTGGCACTCCCGGGAAAGGCAGCCCTTCTGCGACGCCCACGAGCGAAGGAATGCGACGGTCTGCAAAATTCTGTCATGTTCTGGGTTGAGTCATCCTGAAAGTTTATCTTCCTGAGAGGTACTACTGTCGATAGGGAAAATTTCTGGAAGTCTTTCCGTTCTCCATTATAGCCTATGGGATTCATTGGAATGGGTTAGGGTTAGGGTTAGAGTCCAGGACACACTTATGTTCGGGTGAAAATTGGGGTTTGGTTTAGGGTTGGGTAAGAATGTATTTTTGATATCACACTGAATGGTATACTCTTGATGGGGAAGATTTTTGGATGTTTTTCCATTCTCCATTAAAACCTATGGGAATCATTACAGTGAAAGGCAGCCCACGGCTAGGGGGATGGAGTGTCTCCTGTGCTCCGAAGGACCGAAGCAATAAAACGGTCTCCAATAATCCGGCGTTTTAAGGGTTAAGTAACCCTGAAGGGTAACTTAACCCTTAAAACGTTGGATTTCAGGAGAAAATTGGAATCCACTGCTGGGCGCATTTTTGGCACTCCCGGGAAAGGCAGCCCTTCTGCGACGCCCACGAGCGAAGGAATGCGACGGTCTGCAAAATTCTGTCATGTTCTGGGTTGAGTCATCCTGAAAGTTTATCTTCCTGAGAGGTATACTGTCGATAGGGAAAATTTCTGGAAGTCTTTCCGTTCTCCATTATAGCCTATGGGATTCATTGGAATGGGTTAGGGTTAGGGTTAGAGTCCAGGACACACTTATGTTCGGGTGAAAATTGGGGTTTGGTTTAGGGTTGGGTAAGATGTATTTTTGATATCACACTGAATGGTATACTCTTGATGGGGAAGATTTTTGGATGTTTTTCCATTCTCCATTAAAACCTATGGGAATCATTACAGTGAATGGCAGCCCACGGCTAGGGGGATGGAGTGTCTCCTGCGCTCCGAAGGACCGAAGCAATAAAACGGTCTCCAATAATCCGGCGTTTTAAGGGTTAAGTAACCCTGAAGGGTAACTTAACCCTTAAAACGTTGGATTTCAGGAGAAAATTGGAATCCACTGCTGGGCGCATTTTTGGCACTCCCGGAAAGGCAGCCCTTCTGCGACGCCCACGAGCGAAGGAATGCGACGGTCTGCAAAATTCTGTCATGTTCTGGGTTGAGTCATCCTGAAAGTTTATCTTCCTGAGAGGTATACTGTCGATAGGGAAAATTTCTGGAAGTCTTTCCGTTCTCCATTATAGCCTATGGGATTCATTGGAATGGGTTAGGGTTAGGGTTAGAGTCCAGGACACACTTATGTTCGGGTGAAAATTGGGGTTTGGTTTAGGGTTGGGTAAGATGTATTTTTGATATCACACTGAATGGTATACTCTTGATGGGGGAAGATTTTTGGATGTTTTTCCATTCTCCATTAAAACCTATGGGAATCATTACAGTGAAAGGCAGCCCACGGCTAGGGGGATGGAGTGTCTCCTGTGCTCCGAAGGACCGAAGCAATAAAACGGTCTCCAATAATCCGGCGTTTTAAGGGTTAAGTAACCCTGAAGGGTAACTTAACCCTTAAAACGTTGGATTTCAGGAGAAAATTGGAATCCACTGCTGGGCGCATTTTTGGCACTTCCCGGGAAAGGCAGCCCTTCTGCGACGCCCACGAGCGAAGGAATGCGACGGTCTGCAAAATTCTGTCATGTTCTGGGTTGAGTCATCCTGAAAGTTTATCTTCCTGAGAGGTATACTGTCGATAGGGAAAATTTCTGGAAGTCTTTCCGTTCTCCATTATAGCCTATGGGATTCATTGGAATGGGTTAGGGTTAGGGTTAGAGTCCAGGACACACTTACGTTCGGGTGAAAATTGGGGTTTGGTTTAGGGTTGGGTAAGATGTATTTTTGATATCACACTGAATGGTATACTCTTGATGGGGAAAATTTTTGGATGTTTTTCCATTCTCCATTAAAACCTATGGGAATCATTACAGTGAAAGGCAGCCCACGGCTCGGGGGAAGGAGTGTCTCCTGTGCTCCGAAGGACCGAAGCAATAAAACGGTCTCCAATAATCCGGCGTTTTAAGGGTTAAGTAACCCTGAAGGGTAACTTAACCCTTAAAACGTTGGATTTCAGGAGAAAATTGGAATCCACTGCTGGGCGCATTTTTGGCACTCCCGGGAAAGGCAGCCCTTCTGCGACGCCCACGAGCGAAGGAATGCGACGGTCTGCAAAATTCTGTCATGTTCTGGGTTGAGTCATCCTGAAAGTTTATCTTCCTGAGAGGTATACTGTCGATAGGGAAAATTTCTGGAAGTCTTTCCGTTCTCCATTATAGCCTATGGGATTCATTGGAATGGGTTAGGGTTAGGGTTAGAGTCCAGGACACACTTATGTTCGGGTGAAAATTGGGGTTTGGTTTAGGGTTGGGTAAGATGTATTTTTGATATCACACTGAATGGTATACTCTTGATGGGGAAAATTTTTGGATGTTTTTCCATTCTCCATTAAAACCTATGGGAATCATTACAGTGAAAGGCAGCCCACGGCTAGGGGGATGGAGTGTCTCCTGTGCTCCGAAGGACCGAAGCAATAAAACGGTCTCCAATAATCCGGCGTTTTAAGGGTTAAGTAACCCTGAAGGGTAACTTAACCCTTAAAACGTTGGATTTCAGGAGAAAATTGGAATCCACTGCTGGGCGCATTTTTGGCACTCCCGGGAAAGGCAGCCCTTCTGCGACGCCCACGAGCGAAGGAATGCGACGGTCTGCAAAATTCTGTCATGTTCTGGGTTGAGTCATCCTGAAAGTTTATCTTCCTGAGAGGTATACTGTCGATAGGGAAAATTTCTGGAAGTCTTTCCGTTCTCCATTATAGCCTATGGGATTCATTGGAATGGGTTAGGGTTAGGGTTAGAGTCCAGGACACACTTATGTTCGGGTGAAAATTGGGGTTTGGTTTAGGGTTGGGTAAGATGTATTTTTGATATCACACTGAATGGTATACTCTTGATGGGGAAGATTTTTGGATGTTTTTCCATTCTCCATTAAAACCTATGGGAATCATTACAGTGAAAGGCAGCCCACGGCTAGGGGGATGGAGTGTCTCCTGTGCTCCGAAGGACCGAAGCAATAAAACGGTCTCCAATAATCCGGCGTTTTAAGGGTTAAGTAACCCTGAAGGGTAACTTAACCCTTTAAAACGTTGGATTTCAGGAGAAAATTGGAATCCACTGCTGGGCGCATTTTTGGCACTCCCGGGAAAGGCAGCCCTTCTGCGACGCCCCACGAGCGAAGGAATGCGACGGTCTGCAAAATTCTGTCATGTTCTGGGTTGAGTCATCCTGAAAGTTTATCTTCCTGAGAGGTATACTGTCGATAGGGAAAATTTCTGGAAGTCTTTCCGTTCTCCATTATAGCCTATGGGATTCATTGGAATGGGTTAGGGTTAGGGTTAGAGTCCAGGACACACTTACTGTTCGGGTGAAAATTGGGGTTTGGTTTAGGGTTGGGTAAGATGTATTTTTGATATCACACTGAATGGTATACTCTTGATGGGGAAAATTTTTGGATGTTTTTCCATTCTCCATTAAAACCTATGGGAATCATTACAGTGAAAGGCAGCCCACGGCTCGGGGGATGGAGTGTCTCCTGTGCTCCGAAGGACCGAAGCAATAAAACGGTCTCCAATAATCCGGCGTTTTAAGGGTTAAGTAACCCTGAAGGGTAACTTAACCCTTAAAACGTTGGATTTCAGGAGAAAATTGGAATCCACTGCTGGGCGCATTTTTGGCACTCCCGGGAAAGGCAGCCCTTCTGCGACGCCCACGAGCGAAGGAATGCGACGGTCTGCAAAATTCTGTCATGTTCTGGGTTGAGTCATCCTGAAAGTTTATCTTCCTGAGAGGTATACTGTCGATAGGGAAAATTTCTGGAAGTCTTTCCGTTCTCCATTATAGCCTATGGGATTCATTGGAATGGGTTAGGGTTAGGGTTAGAGTCCAGGACACACTTATGTTCGGGTGAAAATTGGGGTTTGGTTTAGGGTTGGGTAAGATGTATTTTTGATATCACACTGAATGGTATACTCTTGATGGGGAAAGATTTTTGGATGTTTTTCCATTCTCCATTAAAACCTATGGGAATCATTACAGTGAAAGGCAGCCCACGGCTAGGGGGATGGAGTGTCTCCTGTGCTCCGAAGGACCGAAGCAATAAAACGGTCTCCAATAATCCGGCGTTTTAAGGGTTAAGTAACCCTGAAGGGTAACTTAACCCTTAAAACGTTGGATTTCAGGAGAAAATTGGAATCCACTGCTGGGCGCATTTTTGGCACTCCCGGGAAAGGCAGCCCTTCTGCGACGCCCACGAGCGAAGGAATGCGACGGTCTGCAAAATTCTGTCATGTTCTGGGTTGAGTCATCCTGAAAGTTTATCTTCCTGAGAGGTATACTGTCGATAGGGAAAATTTCTGGAAGTCTTTCCGTTCTCCATTATAGCCTATGGGATTCATTGGAATGGGTTAGGGTTAGGGTTAGAGTCCAGGACACACTTATGTTCGGGTGAAAATTGGGGTTTGGTTTAGGGTTGGGTAAGATGTATTTTTGATATCACACTGAATGGTATACTCTTGATGGGGAAGATTTTTGGATGTTTTTCCATTCTCCATTAAAACCTATGGGAATCATTACAGTGAAAGGCAGCCCACGGCTAGGGGGATGGAGTGTCTCCTGTGCTCCGAAGGACCGAAGCAATAAAACGGTCTCCAATAATCCGGCGTTTTAAGGGTTAAGTAACCCTGAAGGGTAACTTAACCCTTAAAACGTTGGATTTCAGGAGAAAATTGGAATCCACTGCTGGGCGCATTTTTGGCACTCCCGGGAAAGGCAGCCCTTCTGCGACGCCCACGAGCGAAGGAATGCGACGGTCTGCAAAATTCTGTCATGTTCTGGGTTGAGTCATCCTGAAAGTTTATCTTCCTGAGAGGTATACTGTCGATAGGGAAAATTTCTGGAAGTCTTTCCGTTCTCCATTATAGCCTATGGGATTCATTGGAATGGGTTAGGGTTAGGGTTAGAGTCCAGGACACACTTATGTTCGGGTGAAAATTGGGGTTTGGTTTAGGGTTGGGTAAGATGTATTTTTGATATCACACTGAATGGTATACTCTTGATGGGGAAGATTTTTGGATGTTTTTCCATTCTCCATTAAAACCTATGGGAATCATTACAGTGAAAGGCAGCCCACGGCTAGGGGGATGGAGTGTCTCCTGCGCTCCGAAGGACCGAAGCAATAAAACGGTCCTCCAATAATCCGGCGTTTTAAGGGTTAAGTAACCCTGAAGGGTAACTTAACCCTTAAAACGTTGGATTTCAGGAGAAAATTGGAATCCACTGCTGGGCGCATTTTGGCACTCCCGGGAAAGGCAGCCCTTCTGCGACGCCCACGAGCGAAGGAATGCGACGGTCTGCAAAATTCTGTCATGTTCTGGGTTGAGTCATCCTGAAAGTTTATCTTCCTGAGAGGTATACTGTCGATAGGGAAAATTTCTGGAAGTCTTTCCGTTCTCCATTATAGCCTATGGGATTCATTGGAATGGGTTAGGGTTAGGGTTAGAGTCCAGGACACACTTACGTTCCGGGTGAAAATTGGGGTTTGGTTTAGGGTTGGGTAAGATGTATTTTTGATATCACACTGAATGGTATACTCTTGATGGGGAAGATTTTTGGATGTTTTTCCATTCTCCATTAAAACCTATGGGAATCATTACAGTGAAAGGCAGCCCACGGCTAGGGGGATGGAGTGTCTCCTGCGCTCCGAAGGACCGAAGCAATAAAACGGTCTCCAATAATCCGGCGTTTTAAGGGTTAAGTAACCCTGAAGGGTAACTTAACCCTTAAAACGTTGGATTTCAGGAGAAAATTGGAATCCACTGCTGGGCGCATTTTTGGCACTCCCGGGAAAGGCAGCCCTTCTGCGACGCCCACGAGCGAAGGAATGCGACGGTCTGCAAAATTCTGTCATGTTCTGGGTTGAGTCATCCTGAAAGTTTATCTTCCTGAGAGGTATACTGTCGATAGGGGAAAATTTCTGGAAGTCTTTCCGTTCTCCATTATAGCCTATGGGATTCATTGGAATGGGTTAGGGTTAGGGTTAGAGTCCAGGACACACTTATGTTCGGGTGAAAATTGGGGTTTGGTTTAGGGTTGGGTAAGATGTATTTTTGATATCACACTGAATGGTATACTCTTGATGGGGAAGATTTTTGGATGTTTTTCCATTCTCCATTAAAACCTATGGGAATCATTACAGTGAAAGGCAGCCCACGGCTAGGGGGATGGAGTGTCTCCTGTGCTCCGAAGGACCGAAGCAATAAAACGGTCTCCAATAATCCGGCGTTTTAAGGGTTAAGTAACCCTGAAGGGTAACTTAACCCTTAAAACGTTGGATTTCAGGAGAAAATTGGAATCCACTGCTGGGCGCATTTTTGGCACTCCCGGGAAAGGCAGCCCTTCTGCGACGCCCACGAGCGAAGGAATGCGACGGTCTGCAAAATTCTGTCATGTTCTGGGTTGAGTCATCCTGAAAGTTTATCTTCCTGAGAGGTATACTGTCGATAGGGAAAATTTCTGGAAGTCTTTCCGTTCTCCATTATAGCCTATGGGATTCATTGGAATGGGTTAGGGTTAGGGTTAGAGTCCAGGACACACTTATGTTCGGGTGAAAATTGGGGTTTTGGTTTAGGGTTGGGTAAGATGTATTTTTGATATCACACTGAATGGTATACTCTTGATGGGGAAGATTTTTGGATGTTTTTCCATTCTCCATTAAAACCTATGGGAATCATTACAGTGAAAGGCAGCCCACGGCTAGGGGGATGGAGTGTCTCCTGTGCTCCGAAGGACCGAAGCAATAAAACGGTCTCCAATAATCCGGCGTTTTAAGGGTTAAGTAACCCTGAAGGGTAACTTAACCCTTAAAACGTTGGATTTCAGGAGAAAATTGGAATCCACTGCTGGGCGCATTTTTGGCACTCCCGGGAAAGGCAGCCCTTCTGCGACGCCCACGAGCGAAGGAATGCGACGGTCTGCAAAATTCTGTCATGTTCTGGGTTGAGTCATCCTGAAAGTTTATCTTCCTGAGAGGTATACTGTCGATAGGGAAAATTTCTGGAAGTCTTTCCGTTCTCCATTATAGCCTATGGGATTCATTGGAATGGGTTAGGGTTAGGGTTAGAGTCCAGGACACACTTATGTTCGGGTGAAAATTGGGGTTTGGTTTAGGGTTGGGTAAGATGTATTTTTGATATCACACTGAATGGTATACTCTTGATGGGGAAGATTTTTGGATGTTTTTCCATTCTCCATTAAAACCTATGGGAATCATTACAGTGAATGGCAGCCCACGGCTAGGGGGATGGAGTGTCTCCTGCGCTCCGAAGGACCGAAGCAATAAAACGGTCTCCAATAATCCGGCGTTTTAAGGGTTAAGTAACCCTGAAGGGTAACTTAACCCTTAAAACGTTGGATTTCAGGAGAAAATTGGAATCCACTGCTGGGCGCATTTTTGGCACTCCCGGAAAGGCAGCCCTTCTGCGACGCCCACGAGCGAAGGAATGCGACGGTCTGCAAAATTCTGTCATGTTCTGGGTTGAGTCATCCTGAAAGTTTATCTTCCTGAGAGGTATACTGTCGATAGGGAAAATTTCTGGAAGTCTTTCCGTTCTCCATTATAGCCTATGGGATTCATTGGAATGGGTTAGGGTTAGGGTTAGAGTCCAGGACACACTTATGTTCGGGTGAAAATTGGGGTTTGGTTTAGGGTTGGGTAAGATGTATTTTTGATATCACACTGAATGGTATACTCTTGATGGGGAAGATTTTTGGATGTTTTTCCATTCTCCATTAAAACCTATGGGAATCATTACAGTGAAAGGCAGCCCACGGCTAGGGGGATGGAGTGTCTCCTGTCGCTCCGAAGGACCGAAGCAATAAAACGGTCTCCAATAATCCGGCGTTTTAAGGGTTAAGTAACCCTGAAGGGTAACTTAACCCTTAAAACGTTGGATTTCAGGAGAAAATTGGAATCCACTGCTGGGCGCATTTTTGGCACTCCCGGGAAAGGCAGCCCTTCTGCGACGCCCACGAGCGAAGGAATGCGACGGTCTGCAAAATTCTGTCATGTTCTGGGTTGAGTCATCCTGAAAGTTTATCTTCCTGAGAGGTATACTCGTGATGGGGAAAATTTCTGGAAGTCTTTCCGTTCTCCATTATAGCCTATGGGATTCATTGGAATGGGTTAGGGTTAGGGTTAGAGTCCAGGACACACTTATGTTCGGGTGAAAATTGGGGTTTGGTTTAGGGTTGGGTAAGATGTATTTTTGATATCACACTGAATGGTATACTCTTGATGGGGAAGATTTTTGGATGTTTTTCCATTCTCCATTAAAACCTATGGGAATCATTACAGTGAAAGGCAGCCCACGGCTAGGGGGGATGGAGTGTCTCCTGTGCTCCGAAGGACCGAAGCAATAAAACGGTCTCCAATAATCCGGCGTTTTAAGGGTTAAGTAACCCTGAAGGGTAACTTAACCCTTAAAACGTTGGATTTCAGGAGAAAATTGGAATCCACTGCTGGGCGCATTTTTGGCACTCCCGGGAAAGGCAGCCCTTCTGCGACGCCCACGAGCGAAGGAATGCGACGGTCTGCAAAATTCTGTCATGTTCTGGGTTGAGTCATCCTGAAAGTTTATCTTCCTGAGAGGTATACTGTCGATAGGGAAAATTTCTGGAAGTCTTTCCGTTCTCCATTATAGCCTATGGGATTCATTGGAATGGGTTAGGGTTAGGGTTAGAGTCCAGGACACACTTATGTTCGGGTGAAAATTGGGGTTTGGTTTAGGGTTGGGTAAGATGTATTTTTGATATCACACTGAATGGTATACTCTTGATGGGGAAGATTTTTGGATGTTTTTCCATTCTCCATTAAAACCTATGGGAATCATTACAGTGAAAGGCAGCCCACGGCTAGGGGGATGGAGTGTCTCCTGCGCTCCGAAGGACCGAAGCAATAAAACGGTCTCCAATAATCCGGCGTTTTAAGGGTTAAGTAACCCTGAAGGGTAACTTAACCCTTAAAACGTTGGATTTCAGGAGAAAATTGGAATCCACTGCTGGGCGCATTTTTGGCACTCCCGGGAAAGGCAGCCCTTCTGCGACGCCCACGAGCGAAGGAATGCGACGGTCTGCAAAATTCTGTCATGTTCTGGGTTGAGTCATCCTGAAAGTTTATCTTCCTGAGAGGTATACTGTCGATAGGGAAAATTTCTGGAAGTCTTTCCGTTCTCCATTATAGCCTATGGGATTCATTGGAATGGGTTAGGGTTAGGGTTAGAGTCCAGGACACACTTATGTTCGGGTGAAAATTGGGGTTTGGTTTAGGGTTGGGTAAGATGTATTTTTGATATCACACTGAATGGTATACTCTTGATGGGGAAGATTTTTGGATGTTTTTCCATTCTCCATTAAAACCTATGGGAATCATTACAGTGAAAGGCAGCCCACGGCTAGGGGGATGGAGTGTCTCCTGCGCTCCGAAGGACCGAAGCAATAAAACGGTCTCCAATAATCCGGCGTTTTAAGGTTAAGTAACCCTGAAGGGTAACTTAACCCTTAAAACGTTGGATTTCAGGAGAAAATTGGAATCCACTGCTGGGCGCATTTTTGGCACTCCCGGGAAAGGCAGCCCTTCTGCGACGCCCACGAGCGAAGGAATGCGACGGTCTGCAAAATTCTGTCATGTTCTGGGTTGAGTCATCCTGAAAGTTTATCTTCCTGAGAGGTATACTGTCGATAGGGAAAATTTCTGGAAGTCTTTCCGTTCTCCATTATAGCCTATGGGATTCATTGGAATGGGTTAGGGTTAGGGTTAGAGTCCAGGACACACTTATGTTCGGGTGAAAATTGGGGTTTGGTTTAGGGTTGGGTAAGATGTATTTTTGATATCACACTGAATGGTATACTCTTGATGGGGAAGATTTTTGGATGTTTTTCCATTCTCCATTAAAACCTATGGGAATCATTACAGTGAAAGGCAGCCCACGGCTAGGGGGATGGAGTGTCTCCTGTGCTCCGAAGGACCGAAGCAATAAAACGGTCTCCAATAATCCGGCGTTTTAAGGGTTAAGTAACCCTGAAGGGTAACTTAACCCTTAAAACGTTGGATTTCAGGAGAAAATTGGAATCCACTGCTGGGCGCATTTTTGGCACTCCCGGGAAAGGCAGCCCTTCTGCGACGCCCACGAGCGAAGGAATGCGACGGTCTGCAAAATTCTGTCATGTTCTGGGTTGAGTCATCCTGAAAGTTTATCTTCCTGAGAGGTATACTGTCGATAGGGAAAATTTCTGGAAGTCTTTCCGTTCTCCATTATAGCCTATGGGATTCATTGGAATGGGTTAGGGTTAGGGTTAGAGTCCAGGACACACTTATGTTCGGGTGAAAATTGGGGTTTGGTTTAGGGTTGGGTAAGATGTATTTTTGATATCACACTGAATGGTATACTCTTGATGGGGAAGATTTTTGGATGTTTTTCCATTCTCCATTAAAACCTATGGGAATCATTACAGTGAAAGGCAGCCCACGGCTAGGGGGATGGAGTGTCTCCTGTGCTCCGAAGGACCGAAGCAATAAAACGGTCTCCAATAATCCGGCGTTTTAAGGGTTAAGTAACCCTGAAGGGTAACTTAACCCTTAAAACGTTGGATTTCAGGAGAAAATTGGAATCCACTGCTGGGCGCATTTTTGGCACTCCCGGGAAAGGCAGCCCTTCTGCGACGCCCACGAGCGAAGGAATGCGACGGTCTGCAAAATTCTGTCATGTTCTGGGTTGAGTCATCCTGAAAGTTTATCTTCCTGAGAGGTATACTGTCGATAGGGAAAATTTCTGGAAGTCTTTCCGTTCTCCATTATAGCCTATGGGATTCATTGGAATGGGTTAGGGTTAGGGTTAGAGTCCAGGACACACTTATGTTCGGGTGAAAATTGGGGTTTGGTTTAGGGTTGGGTAAGATGTATTTTTGATATCACACTGAATGGTATACTCTTGATGGGGAAGATTTTTGGATGTTTTTCCATTCTCCATTAAAACCTATGGGAATCATTACAGTGAAAGGCAGCCCACGGCTAGGGGGATGGAGTGTCTCCTGTGCTCCGAAGGACCGAAGCAATAAAACGGTCTCCAATAATCCGGCGTTTTAAGGGTTAAGTAACCCTGAAGGGTAACTTAACCCTTAAAACGTTGGATTTCAGGAGAAAATTGGAATCCACTGCTGGGCGCATTTTTGGCACTCCCGGGAAAGGCAGCCCTTCTGCGACGCCCACGAGCGAAGGAATGCGACGGTCTGCAAAATTCTGTCATGTTCTGGGTTGAGTCATCCTGAAAGTTTATCTTCCTGAGAGGTATACTGTCGATAGGGAAAATTTCTGGAAGTCTTTCCGTTCTCCATTATAGCCTATGGGATTCATTGGAATGGGTTAGGGTTAGGGTTAGAGTCCAGGACACACTTATGTTCGGGTGAAAATTGGGGTTTGGTTTAGGGTTGGGTAAGATGTATTTTTGATATCACACTGAATGGTATACTCTTGATGGGGAAGATTTTTGGATGTTTTTCCATTCTCCATTAAAACCTATGGAATCATTACAGTGAAAGGCAGCCCACGGCTAGGGGGATGGAGTGTCTCCTGCGCTCCGAAGGACCGAAGCAATAAAACGGTCTCCAATAATCCGGCGTTTTAAGGGTTAAGTAACCCTGAAGGGTAACTTAACCCTTAAAACGTTGGATTTCAGGAGAAAATTGGAATCCACTGCTGGGCGCATTTTTGGCACTCCCGGGAAAGGCAGCCCTTCTGCGACGCCCACGAGCGAAGGAATGCGACGGTCTGCAAAATTCTGTCATGTTCTGGGTTGAGTCATCCTGAAAGTTTATCTTCCTGAGAGGTATACTGTCGATAGGGAAAATTTCTGGAAGTCTTTCCGTTCTCCATTATAGCCTATGGGATTCATTGGAATGGGTTAGGGTTAGGGTTAGAGTCCAGGACACACTTACTGTTCGGGTGAAAATTGGGGTTTGGTTTAGGGTTGGGTAAGATGTATTTTTGATATCACACTGAATGGTATACTCTTGATGGGGAAGATTTTTGGATGTTTTTCCATTCTCCATTAAAACCTATGGGAATCATTACAGTGAAAGGCAGCCCACGGCTAGGGGGATGGAGTGTCTCCTGCGCTCCGAAGGACCGAAGCAATAAAACGGTCTCCAATAATCCGGCGTTTTAAGGGTTAAGTAACCCTGAAGGGTAACTTAACCCTTAAAACGTTGGATTTCAGGAGAAAATTGGAATCCACTGCTGGGCGCATTTTTGGCACTCCCCGGGAAAGGCAGCCCTTCTGCGACGCCCACGAGCGAAGGAATGCGACGGTCTGCAAAATTCTGTCATGTTCTGGGTTGAGTCATCCTGAAAGTTTATCTTCCTGAGAGGTATACTGTCGATAGGGAAAATTTCTGGAAGTCTTTCCGTTCTCCATTATAGCCTATGGGATTCATTGGAATGGGTTAGGGTTAGGGTTAGAGTCCAGGACACACTTATGTTCGGGTGAAAATTGGGGTTTGGTTTAGGGTTGGGTAAGATGTATTTTTGATATCACACTGAATGGTATACTCTTGATGGGGAAGATTTTTGGATGTTTTTCCATTCTCCATTAAAACCTATGGGAATCATTACAGTGAAAGGCAGCCCACGGCTAGGGGGATGGAGTGTCTCCTGTGCTCCGAAGGACCGAAGCAATAAAACGGTCTCCAATAATCCGGCGTTTTAAGGGTTAAGTAACCCTGAAGGGTAACTTAACCCTTAAAACGTTGGATTTCAGGAGAAAATTGGAATCCACTGCTGGGCGCATTTTTGGCACTCCCGGGAAAGGCAGCCCTTCTGCGACGCCCACGAGCGAAGGAATGCGACGGTCTGCAAAATTCTGTCATGTTCTGGGTTGAGTCATCCTGAAAGTTTATCTTCCTGAGAGGTATACTGTCGATAGGGAAAATTTCTGGAAGTCTTTCCGTTCTCCATTATAGCCTATGGGATTCATTGGAATGGGTTAGGGTTAGGGTTAGAGTCCAGGACACACTTATGTTCGGGTGAAAATTGGGGTTTGGTTTAGGGTTGGGTAAGATGTATTTTTGATATCACACTGAATGGTATACTCTTGATGGGGAAGATTTTTGGATGTTTTTCCATTCTCCATTAAAACCTATGGGAATCATTACAGTGAAAGGCAGCCCACGGCTAGGGGGATGGAGTGTCTCCTGTGCTCCGAAGGACCGAAGCAATAAAACGGTCTCCAATAATCCGGCGTTTTAAGGGTTAAGTAACCCTGAAGGGTAACTTAACCCTTAAAACGTTGGATTTCAGGAGAAAATTGGAATCCACTGCTGGCGCATTTTTGGCACTCCCGGGAAAGGCAGCCCTTCTGCGACGCCCACGAGCGAAGGAATGCGACGGTCTGCAAAATTCTGTCATGTTCTGGGTTGAGTCATCCTGAAAGTTTATCTTCCTGAGAGGTATACTGTCGATAGGGAAAATTTCTGGAAGTCTTTCCGTTCTCCATTATAGCCTATGGGATTCATTGGAATGGGTTAGGGTTAGGGTTAGAGTCCAGGACACACTTACGTTCGGGTGAAAATTGGGGTTTGGTTTAGGGTTGGGTAAGATGTATTTTTGATATCACACTGAATGGTATACTCTTGATGGGGAAGATTTTTGGATGTTTTTCCATTCTCCATTAAAACCTATGGGAATCATTACAGTGAAAGGCAGCCCACGGCTAGGGGGATGGAGTGTCTCCTGTGCTCCGAAGGACCGAAGCAATAAAACGGTCTCCAATAATCCGGCGTTTTAAGGGTTAAGTAACCCTGAAGGGTAACTTAACCCTTAAAACGTTGGATTTCAGGAGAAAATTGGAATCCACTGCTGGGCGCATTTTTGGCACTCCCGGGAAAGGCAGCCCTTCTGCGACGCCCACGAGCGAAGGAATGCGACGGTCTGCAAAATTCTGTCATGTTCTGGGTTGAGTCATCCTGAAAGTTTATCTTCCTGAGAGGTATACTGTCGATAGGGAAAATTTCTGGAAGTCTTTCCGTTCTCCATTATAGCCTATGGGATTC
>NW_026800577.1:0-33627 GCF_032191835.1 Heteronotia binoei
TGTAAGTAGCACTACACCAACGATTAGCAGAGACTTTACAATGCCACTGCCATAACCAACGAGCAATAATTTATTATTATAACGAAGAGGCAGCCGTTCAAACGCTGTGTCTCTGATTTTTGCCCTTATAGCAACGGGGGAAAAAAATCCCATAGCCGAAGTGAAACCCTCTTGGTGTAAATGCAAGCCAGGGTCATGGAGCAACATACCATGTGACATTTCACAAATGAATATTGGGACAGGCTGGCTGCTCCCTATTACCTTACCGACGATCATTTAACAAGATCCAGTTATGTACTGCTGATGCCTCTTGGCCAACTTCCGTATCCTGCATTAATTTACTCAATAGCCCCGTGTTCCATTGATTAGAAAACCCCAGAGGCTGATGGTTCTTTTGGTTAAAGACAGACTAGAAAAACTTAATTCTCTGACAGCAAATTAGGAACAGTGGGGACTTTTTTTTTTTTGGTAGCAGGAACCTATAAGAACATAAGAGAAGCCATGTTGGATGGGCCATTGGCCTGTCCAACTGTGTTGGATCAGGCCAATGGCCCATCCTGTCCACTGTGTTGCACAGTGGCCAAAATAAACCAAAAAAACCCCCCAAAACCCAGGTGCCATCAGGAGGTCCTTCAGTGGGACCAAGAGACTGGAAGCCCTCCCACTGCCCCACCCACACCAAGAATACACTGGATCACTGCCCCAAACAGGGAGTTCCAACAATACACTGTGGCTAATAGTGACTGATGGACCTCTGCTCCATATGTTTCTCCAATCCCCTCTTGAAGTTTGCTATGCTTGCAGCCGCCACCACCTCCTGAGGCAGTGAATTCCATGTGTTAATCACCCTTTGGGTGAAGAAATACTTTCTTTTATCCATTCTAACCCAACTGCTCAGCAAATTCACTGAAGGTCCATGAGTTCTTGTACTGTGAGAAAGGGAGAAAAGTACTTCTCTCTCTACCTTCTCTATCCCATGCATAATCTTGTAAACCTCGATCATGTCACCCCTCAGTTGATGTTTCTTCAAGCTTAAGAGCCCCAAGCATTTTAACCTTCCTTCATAGAGAAAGTGTTCCAACCCTTTAATCATTCTCCTTTGCATATTAGGCCACACACCCTTAATTTATCCAATCTTCCAAGAGCTTACAGGGCTCTTACTACTGTAAGTTCCAGGAGGATTGCCTACATCAGGGGTGTGTGGCCTAATATGCAAAGGAGTTTCTGCTACAAAAAAAAAAAAAAGCCCAGGGAACAGCTCAGAATCAGAACATGTGGCACGAAAGGCAGTGATGCTACAGGGCACTTTAGCATTCATGCACATATAACTCAGCCATTCCCCACTCTTCAGTTAACTTTTAGGGACTCAAGGGAGAAGCTGAACCCTGAAATATGATATTGCTAGCAAGATGTACTCAGGTCATTTTTTCCTGAGGTGTATCTCAAAGGAAGGGGGGGGTGGGAAAGAGGACTAGGATGTACCAGGGACAAAGACTCTCATGTTTTTTGGGAGAAAGGGACGGTTGAACAAGATGATAGTTGTATTCTAAAAAAGGATGATAATTTATAAAGAGGGGGTGCGAATCAATGGCAGAGGACTCGCTTTGCAAGCAGAAATTTCTGTGGTTGACCATTGCCTGCCTCTGTGTAGCAACCCTGAACTTCCCACCCGAGTGCTAACTAGGGCTCAATCTACTTAGTTTCCGAGATCTGTGGAGATTAGGGTTGGCCTGGGCTATCCAGACAACAGACATTCAGAGGTGGTTTGCCATTGCCTGCTTCTGAGTAGTGACCCTTGGAGTTTCTTGGTGGTTTCCTATTCCTGTACTAACAAGAGTAACAAATGCTGTTTAGCTTCTGAGATCTGATGAGATTGGGCTAGCCTGGGCCATCCAAGTCAGATCTGATACATCAGGGGTGGCCAACGGTAGCTCTCTAGATGTTTTTCACCTACAGCTCCCATCAGCTCCAGTCAGCATGGCCAATGACTGGGGCTGAGGGGAGTTGTAGGCAAAAAACATCTGGAGAGCTACCATTGGCCACCCCTGAGATACATTACATGGCAGCTTCATCTGTTGGTATTTCTCTACATTTGATGTGAGTGTGTGTTGCTAGAATGAATGAGGACCTGTGGTGATTGACATCTGCAAGATCCATCATTTCCTTCTTCTAGACGTCCAGGGGGGCTCCAATGCATTCCCTTAGAACATAAGAACATAAGAGAAGCCATGTTGGATCAGGCCAATGGCCCATCCAGTCCAACACTCTTTGTCACACAGCGGCCCAAAAAATTTGTATATACATATATATACACACTGTGGCTAATAGCCACTGATGGACCTCTGCTCCATATTTTTATCTAACCCCCTCTTGAAGCTGACTGTGCTTGTAGCCGCCACCACCACCTCCTGTGGCAGTGAATTCCACATGTTAATCACCCTTTGGGTGAAGAAGGACTTCCTTTTATCCATTTTAACCCAACTGCTCAGCAATTTCATCAAATGCCCACGAGTTCTTGTATTGTGAGAAAGGGAGAAAAGTACTTATTTCTCTACCTTCTCTATCCCATGCATAATCTAGTAAACCTCTATCATGTCACCCCGCAGTCGACATTTCTCCAAGCTAAAGAGCCCCAAGCGTTTTAACCTTTCTTCATAGGAAAGTGTTCCAACCCTTTAATCATTCTAGTTGCCCTTTTCTGCACTTTTCCCAACGCTATAATATTCTTTTTGAGGTGCGATGACCAGAATTGTACACAGTATTCCAAATGAGACTGCACCATCGATTTATACAGGGGCATACTTCTTACTTTGTTATCTCCGTTTCGACTGTGTATACAGCTGAGGATGCTGCGTCTAGTGGAATTGTATGCTAAAATCCTCCTGAAAAAAAAAATCCCAGCTTGGATGAACACCTTCTGGAAAACTGACAAACTAATCATGCATATAATTGCTTTTTTGACTTTCCGCTTCTACTTGGGAGACTCTCAAAGGTTAACACCGGAGTGCACATCATACACTTTTGTAATGTTATTAATTCTTTCAGACTCACTAGCAGCAATGTTGAGAGGGTTCCAAAGAAAATGGATTAAGAATTGGTGAGGAGAAAGTGTGTATTTAGGGGTCATTTTTTGGCTAATGAGAAATTACTGCTTTATTTTCATTGTTATAGTACAATTGTGAACATGGCACACCATGTATCATCCTGAAGACAGATGGGATTCCTTCTAGAAACACATGTCTTTTGCAAGGTTGTGGGCTTGCTAATTCTTTACAACGAAAACTGAAGGAGTAAAATATTATTTCCACTTGGCTTCTTCTGGCAATTATAGCCTTGGGATACAAAGAAACTCTTTATCACCGCAAGAGAGGGACGCAAACGGGCTGATGAACAAAAGATCTTCACGAATTGTGGCTGGTTCATGGTTCGTGAAGCAACATTCACAAACCGAAAAACAGCCACAAACTTCCATGAATTTTTCAGGCAATTTGTGACAGTTCGTGAAGAGCAAAAGCAGGACTTTACCACTGCTTTTTGCTCTTCGTGAAAAACAGCTGTTTGGTTTAAATGGCTCTGTGCTACGGGGAGCAGAGAGCAGGGGTTGAAACTTTAAGCAGCTCATGAACCAGTTTGGTTTGTGAACTGGTGTACCCGTTCATGGTTTGGTTTGTTGTTTTGCCATGAACCAAGGCTGGGTTTTTTTTAGCAAGAATGCACAGGAACGCAGTTCCAGCTGACTTGGTGTCAGGGGGTGTGGCCTAATAGGCAAATGAGTTCCTGCTGGGCCTTTTCTATATCAAATCCCTGTGTGAAACAATGGTGATGTCAGGGGGTGTGGCCTAATAGCCAAATGAGTTCCTGCTGGGCTTTTTCTATATCAAATCCCTGTGTGAAACAATGGTGATGTCAGGGGGTGTGGCCTAATAGGCAAATGAGTTCCTGCTGGGCTTTTTCTATATCAAATCCCTGTGTGAAACAATGGTGATGTCAGGGGGTGTGGCCTAATAGGCAAATGAGTTCCTGCTGGGCTTTTTCTATATCAAATCCCTGTGTGAAACAATGGTGATGTCAGGGGGTGTGGCCTAATAGGCAAATGAGTTCCTGCTGGGCTTTTTCTATATCAAATCCCTGTGTGAAACAATGGTGATGTCAGGGGGTGTGGCCTAATAGGCAAATGAGTTCCTGCTGGGCTTTTTCTATATCAAATCCCTGTGTGAAACAATGGTGATGTCAGGGGGTGTGACCCAATATGCACATGAGTTCTTGCTGGGCTTTGTCTACAAAAGAAGCCCTGCCATGAACCATAAACCAAACTGAACTGCAAAAATGCAGTTCGTGCCAATTGCCACACCTCAGCATCATTTATGCAAATACCGATCACAGCAGATGATTATAAACTGTTGTGATAGATAGATAGATAGATAGATAGATAGATAGATAGATAGATAGATAGATAGATAGATAGATAGATAGATAAAGATAGATAAATAAATTTATTGTCATTGTTCTCAAGAAAATGAGAGCAACGAAATGAGGTGCTCTTCCACAAACATATCAACACATCAAACACCCACAAAAGGACATATACATAGACCATTTAAATGCATCTAAAAACACATAACCATTCATAACCCTGCATTTAGCTTAACCACGGCACTTGGATAGAAGCTGCCCTTGAATCTATTTGTCTTTGCCTTCAACACTCTATATCGCCTACCTGACGGTAAGATCTCAAATAGCAAGTGGCCCGGATGTGAAGGGTCCTTTAAGATCATTTGTATCTTCCTTCTACATCCCATATCATACAGATCCACCAATGAGGGGAGAGAACATCCACAAATCTTCTGTGCTCTCACCATCACTCTTTGGAGCACCCTTCTCTCTGCTTCCGTGCAGCTCCCAAACCACACGCAGAGGCAATAAAATAAAATGCTCTCAATGGAACTACGATAAAAGGCAACCAGCAGACTCCCTGACAGTTGTTGTGATCTTAAGAGTCTTAAATAGTCTTAAATTGTGGGCGGGAGTAGTGAATGAACACCAGCCAATTGAAAGGCCATCCTTGTATCCTGTGGCTCATAGGTAGTGTTAACAGAAATTCTCTTAATTCCTCTTTACCCAGAGCCAGTTTGGTGTAGTGGTTAAGTGTGCGGACTCTTATCTGGGAGAACCAGGTTTGATTCCCCACTCCTCCACTTGCACCTGCTGAAATGGCCTTGGGTTAGCCATAGCTCTGGCAGAGGCTGTCCTTGAAAGAACAGCTGCTGTCAGAGCACTCTCAGAACCTCCCACCTCACAGGGTGTCTGTTGTGGAGGGAGAAGATATAGGAGATTGTAAGCCACTCTGAGTCTCTGAATCAGAGAGAAGGGCGGGGTATAAATCTGCAGTCTTCTTCTTCTACCCAATTTCTCCCTAAAATCCAACAATCCACTTCTTTTCCTGTTTTTTTTTTAAGAATCCTGAGTCAGTTTCTAATCAATTCTAATCAATTCCATGCTGCTCAAAGAGAAATTCAGAAAGAGGAGGGGGAAGAAGGGAGGTTCTGCAAAATGTCAGAATTTCACTTGGTAGATGCTCAGAGGCAGGGAATCCCTTCCCAAATCTTTCTGTTCTCCTATTAGAGCACCACTCTGTGGTGTGCAACATAAAACAACTGCAAAAACCAAAGTTCTAAAAGGGCACATTGATTTCTCTACAAAGATAAATGAATGAGAAATTTATCTTTAAAGCAAGGGGGAAAGAGATTAAAAGGAATCAATGGTTGTATTAAAAATTAGATTTTGAAAAATAAAAAGCCCTCTCCAAAACAATGCTACTCATAGGATATTCACTAGAAAGGGAAACAAAAACAACACTAGACATATAAATAACCCTGAAGATCTTTATGTGAAGTGCACCTGAAAATATCTTAAAGTCAACACTGAAGACAGCATAAATATTTACAACCTTCAAACTACACTGAAGTCTGGGAGAAGGTAGTAACTCTATTTAGGACTGCACTGGGAATCACCTGCTTGTTCAGCTCATTGTCTGATAAAAAGGCAAAGGTAGTACCTTGTGCAAGCACCAAGTCGTTACCGACCCATGGGGTGATGTCACGTCATGACATTTTCTTGGCAGACTTTTTACGGGGTGATTTTGCCATTGCCTTCCCCAGTCATCTATGCTTTCCTCCCAGCAAACCGGGTACTCATTTTACCAACCTCAGAAGGATGGAAGGCTGAGTCAACCTTGAGCTAGCTACCTGCCTCTACCAGAGCCAGGTCTTTCTTGGTCCTGGCCCCAACCTGGTGGAATCAGCTCCCTATAGAGATCCGGGCCTATCCTGGCTTGCTAGCCTTCCGTAGGGCCTGTAAAACGGAGCTGTTCCACCAGGTCTTCAGGTGAAGCGGCGGGCATCTACCCATTAGATCGGTTGGTCTCCCGTATTGTACTATCTTCCTGTGCTGATTTGCTGCACTGTCCTGCTGCACCATCTCATCATATTGTCCTGCCGGGCTATTTTGTTCTATTGAATACTGAAATTGACTTTTATTATTATATGATTTTATTGTGATTTTATTATTATGTTGTGTTCCACCCAGAGCCCCAACAAAGGAATGGGTGGAATATTAACAACAACAACAACAACAACAACAACAACAACAACAACAACAATAATAATAATAATAATAATAATAATAATAATAATAATAATAATAATAATAATAATAATACCTGAACCCAGCTTCTGAACTCAGGTCATGAGCAGAGCTTGGACTGCAGTACTGCAGCTTACCACTCTGCGCCACGGGCCTCCTCACTGTCTGTTAGCAAGTTACAATCCTCATCATCAAACATTCAATGGACGGTTTGATAGGGGCTCAGATTGTTTGGATATTGTCTCTTGTTTTAAACGTCTCCCACCAGTACCATCCTATACTTTCATGCAACCTTCTCCACTTTCACAGTACCTTACACAGGTGTGATCCCTTATGTCTATTTGACTCAACATTCATCATCATCAAGGAAAAAGGCAGATCAAGTATTCAGACTAGAAATATATCGTGTGTGCCCATTCTCAAAGTGCCTCATGGGAACTGGAGTTGGCATACAAGGTTCTTCCTCCTTTCCAGCTGGAAATGATCCATGTTCCAAAAGTAGGGTACAGTAATAGTCCAACCACAATCCCAGAGGAGATATGTGCCTTCACCACTGATCGAGAAGCTTCTGCACATCAAATGCATGCTCTAAAGTCACCACAAGCAGCAACTATAAATAGGGATAGCTTATTTTTCAAGACTTGGCCTGCTTATCACTGTAGTGAACACAAAACCAGTACCTCCAGTACATCACCTGGAGTATTGTGTTCAGTTTTCAGCACCAAGCCTTATGAAGCTGGAATGGGTCCAGAAGAGGGTGATGAAGATGGTGATGGGTTTGGAGACCAAGTCCTATAAAGAAAGGTTGAAGGAGCTGGGCATGTTTAGCCTGGAGAGAAGGCAGCTGAGAGGTGATATGATCACCATCTTCAAGTGCTTGAAGGGCTGTCATATAAAGGATAGTGTGGAATTATTTTCTGTGGCCCCAGAAGGTTGGAATTAAATGGGTTGAAATTAAATCAAAAGAGTTTCCAGCTCAACGTTAGGAAGAACTTCCTAAGCATTAGAGCGGTTCCTCAGTGGAACAGGCTTCCTTAGGAGGTGGTGGGCTCTCCTTCCTTGGAGGTTTTTAAACAGAGGCTAGATGGCCATCTGACAGCAATGAAGATCCTGTGAATTTAGGGGGAGGTATTTGTGAGTTTCTTGCATTGTGCAGGGGGTTGGACTGGATGACCCTGGAAATCCCTTCCAACTCTATGATTCTAACTTGGACCTCATCAATCTTCACCAAACGTAGAGAGCAGGCAGAGGAGAGTCAACTGGAGATCCCTTATGAGTTTGGTGTCTCCAGCACACTGGTGTGGGGGGCTGTTTTACCATATCACCGGTTCATGAACCAGTTCATTTGGTGGCTAAAAGTCCATGAGAGTTTGTGGTTTGTGAACTGGACATGCCACGAACCATGAACCAAACCACATTTTCTTGGTTCATGCCCATCCTTGTTAACAAAATGAAACATAACTTGTCTTTTATGCAATGAGACACCATTACTTAACTTCAGTGGAACTTATTCCTGTGTCTCCAGTGTCTTCCATATTGACAAGGTATGTAGTAATTAACATTATTATGTCTTCCCCATGCTGTTTTTTTTGTAGATGGATGTTCTACACAACTGAGAAGCTTCTTAGTTAGCCTGCTATCTGTAACCCTTCTCTCCTGTTCCTGCTGATTTCACTCTACAAGCACTCTGCCTCAGGCAAAGTGATTCTACTTGTGTTTCCCAGTGGGTTTGGTTTAACTGTATTGTCTAATATGTTGGCATCTGGTTTGTGGTAACAAAATCTAAACTTGGAAGACATCTGCTCCATGTAGGGTCTATTAACTGAAAACGAGTGCTTGGGACACTGGTGTTTGATAAGGAGAAGGGAGAAATAAGGTTGTTGAAGTGTTGGGAAGGGGAGAAAAAAGTCCTTTCCCTGTAGTAGACGCTGAAAGGGATGTTACTAGGGGTGTGTATTTGGCTAAATCCGAGCTGAAAAATATAAAAAAGATAAAGCTAGTCCCCTGTGCAAGCTCCAGTCATTTCCGACATTGGGGTGGCGTCACATTGTGACGTTTTCGCAGCAGACTTTTTACGGGGTGGTTTGGGGAGGGACCGTGGCTCAGTGGTAGAGCATCTGGTTGGGAAGCAGAAGGTCCCAGGTTCAATCCCCGGCATCTCCAACTAAAAAGGGTCCAGGCAAATAGGCATGAAAAACCTCAGCTTGAGACTCTGGAGAGCCACTGCCAGTCTGAGTAGACAATACTGACTTTGATGGACCAAGGGTCTGATTCAGTAGAAGGCAGCTTCATATGTTCATGGCCTTCCCCAGTCATCTACATTTCCCACCCCCCAGCAAACTGGGTACTAATTTTACCAATCTCAGAAGGATGGCAGGCTGAGTCAACCTCGAGCCGGCTACCTGAACCCAGCTTCCACTGGGATTGAACTCAGGTTGTGGGCAGAGTTCAGTACTGCAGCTTTACAGATGGATACAGATTAGGCTATCTTTTGGCTATTTGAAATGGTCAAGCCCCACGGAAGTGCCTTGCAAGTGCATGAGTGATCTGGCCACTCCTCCAGGGCACACGCAGCCCGTGTCTCTCCGGCTGCCTGGGTATGTGCCATCTCCTCATGGTGGAGCAACTCAAACAGCAATGGCTTTTTAAAAAAAGCTGAGAGGCCATCGCGGCAAGCTGCCGGTCTGAACGCAGCCTTAGAATCTCCATTTTTTTTCCAATTCAGGGCTGGCGACCCCCAAGGGCAGCCTGGCAACCAAGTACAGGGGGTGATATTGTGCATTCCTGTTCCCTTCTGTTTGGGAAAAAGGGTATCATAACTCAAGCATACAGAGAAGGAGATATTTTGCTAAGCCACATCTCAGCCTGAGGCCACGAGGGTCCTAGTTTAAACCCTGGAGTCCCTGGCAGAATCATACATTCAGACCGCATCTTTTCCCTCAACTTTTATTTTTATATATATATAAAAAAAGGAAACAAAAAGAGCGAGAGAGAGAGAGACTCTCAGTGAACTTCAGGCGTTCAGGGAATACACAATGATGAACACGGCCTAGTCGAGAGGGGAAAAGAGAAGCCTCTTGTGCTTCCATTACACATGTTACGAGACTCCAGCCAAAGCTCCCTTTATAGGCGAGACTAACACCAGAGAGGCCTTTGCCCATTTCAAAATAGCTGCTGCTGAACTACATCTGCCGAGACAAAGAGAAACAGCATTCGAAATGCTACCCTGAAACTTTCTAAATCTATTTGGCAGACGAGTGCTTTCCTTTTCAAAACTTGCCAGAGAGCCTGGGTATTCCGGGGGGGAGGGGGGGGGAGGTGGAGAGAAAAAAAGGAGACAATCATTTAAAGTTTTCTCTCCTTCTTAGAAATCCAACCGGCTGTCAAGGGCAAATTAATTTTCCTGATGAAATTCAGTTTAAGTGAATGATTAAGAGTAAAGGAGCCCCGTCTATTCCGCTGTTTAAGGCTTGCATTAACTTTCTTTTCTGAATTAAACATCAATGAAAAAGGCATGTCATTAGTGTTTATGCTGAATGGTATTTTTAAAATATAATTCCATAGACTTTCAAGTGAGTCCAAGACTTAATACGGTTTCCAGCTTTCCTTTGCAATGATTTCTCCAATGGCTTTGGTTTAACCTGTTCTGTAAAAGTGCTATAAATAATCACCTTGGATTCTCATATTTTTTGCTAATTGATAGGAGCACCTCAAAAGCCAGGTGTTTGGGACAGAAATACCAGAGTTCAATAACCAGCTTCACTTCAGAAAACTGCAGCAGAGGAAACCACTAAGTTTGGAATAAAGACTAACTTAGTAATTTCAACTAGAGGTAGCATCTGGAATTTGGGTGGAAGCCACGTATTTGAGAGCTCTCTCCCACCCCACTAACCTCAATGCCCAAGACAGATGAACACCTAGAGTACCAAGTGGAAGGTCTACCCTTGGTCTGCCGGAAAACTCTCTAAGCTGGGGGACCCAATGTGGTGGGTGCCAAAGTGCCTGCCAACATGCTTCCTGGTGTCTGCCAAGTGTTTCTAGAGGTGAATGGTCAGGTGAAGGTCCTACTCACCATTAGAGAGATGTTTGTAGGCAGGGCTTTTTTATAACAGGAACTCTTTTGCATATTAGACCACACCCCCTGATGTACCCAATCCTCCTGGAGCTTACAGTAGGCTCTGTACTAAGAGCCCTGTAAGCTCCTGAATGATTGGCTACATCAGAGGGGTTTGGCCTAATATACAAAGGAATTCCTGCTACAAAAAAGCCCTGTTTGTAGTGTTGTCAGCCCCGAGTACAGTCAGCAGACCCCCAACTTTCCAGCACTCCTTCCTGCCACCATCCAGCTGGCTGGAGAGGGGAATTCTGCCCCCAAGGAGCCACAGCACTCAGGATACCCCTGGTATGATGACATCATGTGGAAGTGATGTCATCATGTTGAGGATGTTGAGTGGTAATGCCCCGGCTTTTGGGATAAACTTTATGGTTTGAGGGCAATTTTATTGTCGAGTTTTGCTTGTCAATTTTATTGTCGATATTTTGGCTTCCTGGGTGTGTATGCATGTCTTCAGCTCTTCCTCTCCACCCTCCATTCACACGTGGGCGCTAAAATTGTGGGAATATTACTGAATATAAGATTACTGAATATAAACTAAGTAAGGTAGACACTTGGACTCCTCCAAGGAAGGAGAGCCCACCACCTCTCGAGGAAGTCTGTTCCACTGAGGAATCGCTCTTATGGTCAAGAAGTTCTTCCTAATGTTGAGTTGGAAATTCTTTTGATTTAATTTCAACCCATTGGTTCTGGTCCTACCTTCTGGGGCTACAGAAAACAATTCCACACCATCCTCTATATGACAGCCCTTCAAGTACATGAAGATGGTGATCATATCATCTCTCAGCTGCCTCCTCTCCAGGCTAAACATCCCCAGCTCCTTCAACCTTTCCTCATAGGATTTGGTCTCCAGACCCCTCACCATCTTTGTTGCCCTCCACTGGACCTGTTCCAGCTTGTCTGTATCCTTCTTAAAATGTGGTACCAAAAACTGAACACAATACTCCAGGTGAGGAGTCCCAAGCCTTGTGCAACACATGGGATGGAATACCCAGAACATCATACAAAATTCGACTCTTGGTTATGGTCATAAACCTTCAGATGGGGGTGGGGTGGGACTACAACCTACCTTCGGACTAAACAGATCACTTACTGTGGAAGAAAGGGTATCTACAAAGGATGAATTCTAGGCAATCACATCTCCACGGAATTCCTTCTCCTCACCAAACTCCACCCTCCCCAGGGATAGGTCCACATTTCCCCAAATATACCCTAGCTAGAGTTGGCAACCTTATGGTCCATTAATGGCCTGCATAATCTAGACACCCGAAGTCTCCTCCAGGCCTCTACAGAAGACTGAAGAATCCACCAGCTTCCTTTTTCACTTAAGATCACATACTTTAATTAGAAAAAAATGGCTCTTACTTATAGTGCGATCCTAAACAGTTACACTCTCGATTTCAGTAGACTCAAAGTGCGTTTAGAATGACACCATTAAGGGGCTACAAACGACTATATTATTTTGCTTTGTGTGTGTATTTCACTAGAGAAGAAGACTGCAGATTTATATCCCGCCCTTCTCTCTGAATCAGAGACTCAGAGGGACTTACAATCTCCTACTCCCCTCACAACAGACACCCTGTGAGGTGGGTGGGGCTGGAGAGGGCTCTCACAGCAGCTGCCCTTTCAAGGACAACTCCTGCAATAGCTATGGCTAACCCAAGGCCATTCCAGCAGCTGTAAGTGGAGGAGCGGGGAATCCAGCGGGTTCTCCCAGATAAGAGTCTGCACACTTAACCACGACACCATACTGAGCCTGGATAATGCCCAAATCCTGCAAAACCACATTAGCCCAAGTCTCACTCACTGTTCAGGTGTGACAATGGAGCTTTGAAGACAATTTGCTTGGCCTCAGAGTCCATCCCCAATTTGTTTTATCCTCCCCACCCCCTAACCCAATCCAAACAGACAAATGGGTTCGTCAGGAATAAAAGAAAGGAACTTTTGGGTACGGTTTCTACGCTTGTTGACATCCCTTTGACAATGATGCCATTAAAGCACTCCTTTAAAAAAAAAAAAATCACTCACAGCGTAACTGTGTTGCCAAAGAAAAGGGGGTAGGGAGAAATGTTTTATAGACACCTTACTTTTGAAATGCCTTATTAATGCCAGGACACTTTCTCTTCCCATTAATCCTGGGTTGCCGCTGCCCCCTTTCTTTTTTTTGTGTTAGCATGACTCTGACCCATCGAATCCCACCCCCCTCCCAATGGGGGGAAAAATATGTATCTGTAATCAAAAGGTATATATCCGTACAGGAGAACCTGTTTGGAAAAATCCTTCTCATTTCTTCTCGGCTTGTTTTATCTTTGCTTGAGATGTGAATAATTCATCGGCCTCTGTCTGCTTTACAGTCAAACGCATTCTGTCCACCCAAGACTGTTCCAACTGTTGTGATTTATTATTTAATAATTTGCAGGGTTGCGCCGTTGTAAGGTGAGCACCGTGGCTGCTTCCAGAACTGTTACAATCGGGTCTAGTTAGCTGTCCTTTCTTTCCTCTCTCTCCGAACAGCACTTGCTATTGATTCTTTTTCATACAAACCTCTGCCATGTAATCCCACCGCTCCTGAACTCAAAGCTGTTACTACAATATAAAAAGTTGCCCCTTCTTCTTCAAAACAAGAAGAAGTGTGGGTGTTGTTGTTTTTTTTTATTCACTTTTCCTTTCTTTTGTTTGAAAAAAAAAATCAATTGTTTCTCTCCCCCAGCCTTGGTTCTCTTTTTGTAACTTATCCGGCGACAATAACAGGGAGATGACATTTGGTAGCGTGGAAGAAGAAAGATTTTAAAGACAGAGACGGAGATAGGGAGAGAAAAGCCTAAGGGAAAAGAAAAGAACGTCTGTTGGGATCTACATGCTGATGCTTTCATTATCAACCTCACAAAAATAAATACGTGTCTCAAACTTTTCCAATCTGTGAAAGTTCTTTTTCCCCCCTTCCCTGGGAAGTCGAGCTGTTTTATAATATTAGTTGTCTGTAGCAATCAGACTTCTCAACAATATGGAATTTGACTTTAGATTCGACTGTGTTTTGTAAGGGAAACACACCTTGTCTGAAAAAAAGACTCACGTGGCCTTCTTCCTCTGTGGGAACTAAAATCGGGGTGGCACAGTCTAATGGGCGGATTACGCCATTTTAATCAGGGAGGGAAACTTGCAATGGGTGTGAAAGACACTGAAGGGCGCCTGTTAATTGGAGGCCCTTTCGGCTGAGGATTGCTTTTGTATTGCAAGATGCAATGGGGGGAAATGCAAACTGGCCTTTCCTCCCTCCAAATCTGGCATGTTTCTATTCACCAGAAGGATTTCTATCATGCCTTACAGCCACAGCATCTAAGACTGGGAAGCGACATGAAAACAACAATTAAAATAAGGATATCCATTAAAATCCAAGTATCAATACCTCCTTATTTAGATGTAAGACTTCAACAGGGGAAGAGGCACACAGCTCAGGGGCAGAGCGTCTTCTTTATATGCACGTGCTAGGTCTCTTGTGCAGTCTCCAGTACATCTGGTGATATCCTGTAGAAGACTTGTGCATGAGGGCTTGGAGACCTCGTTGAGGTAAATGGAACATTCACTGGACTAAGTATAAGGCAGCATCTCATGGTCACCATCCATAATACCAGAGCTTTTTTTTGTAGCAGGAGCTCCTTTGCATATTAGGCCATATGCCCCTGATGTAGCCAATCCTCCTGGAGCTCACAGTAGGCCCTGTACCAAGAGCCCTGTATTGCTCCAGGAGGATGGCTACATCAGGGACATGTGGCCTAATATGCAAAGGAGTTCCTGCTACAAAAAAGCCCTGAGTAATACTTCGCATTCGTGCAGCATTTCCAGTGTGAAAAGTGCTTCGCATGCATTGATCACAGTAATCCTTGCAGTAGACCTGTAAGGTGGTGTTGGAAAGTGCCTCCAGGTCATAGCTGACTTATGGCAACCCTCTAAGGTTTTCAAGGCAAGAGGTGAACAGAGGTGGTTTGCCATTGCCTACCTCCTAGGATTGCCAAGTCCCCCGCAGCCTCTGGCGTAAGTGATGGCATCGCGCTGGCGACGTCACACACCGGCCTCTCTAGGAGTTTCCTGGAAAATTCTATGGTTTCCCCGGATGCTCTAGCAATTTGGGAGGAAAATTCTATGGTACCATAGTGTTTTTCTCCCAAATTGCTAGAGCATCAGGTAAACTCATAGAGTTTCTCCAGAAGCTCCGAGAGTGGCTGGCATGCGACGTCACCAGCACGATGATGTCACTTACAAGTGACACCATCGCACTGCCAATGTTGGGAGGAGATCCCCCCACTGGCCCACTGTGGGTTGGAAGGTTGGGGACCCCCAAAGTGGGAGAACCCCTGCCCCGCTGGGAGCTTGGCAGCTCTGCTACCTCTGCCTAGCAAACCTGGGCTATCTTGGTTGTCTCCCATCCAAATACTAACAGGGGCCAACCCTGCTTAGCCTCCAAGTTCTGGTGAGATGGGCTAGCCTGAGCCACCTAGGTCAGGGCATCTGTAAGGTAAGTTATGATAATTATCCTCAGACTACAAATAGGAAGGGGCAGATGGAGACTGGTTTGCCCAAGGCCACCAGATACATTTGTGACTAAGATGACATTTGAATCATCAGGTCCCTGGATCATAGATCTTTCTCTTAGGACACTGCAACAGTTAGGACTGAGAAGCCCTGGGCTCAAATCCCTATTCAATCACAAACTTATCAAAGATTTCAGGTTTTCACGGCTGGTAACATCATTAGGGTTTGTAGAATCTTTCGGGCTCAAGTGCCGTGTTCTACTGGAGAAAGTTTTCCTTCCAGACGTTTCGTTCTCAGCTGCGGGAACATCCTCAGTGGCGTTGCAGCCACTGAGGATGTTCTCCGCAGCTGAGAACGAAACGTCTGGAAGAAAAACTTTCTCCAGTAGAACACGGCACTTGAGCCCGAAAGATTCTACAAACGCTAATCACAAACTTCCTGCAGACCAGTCATGCTTCCTCCTTAATCTGCAGTAAGAATATGAATGAATGAACTTTATTACAGTCATAGACCAATATAAAAACTATAACACATCATATAAAACCCTCCTAAAATACCTAAGATAGTATAAAATACCCTCCTAAAAAAACATAAAATACAATAAAATACATAAACATTTCCCCACCTATACAATCCAAGATAACTAAAATATAATTGAACCAATTTTAAAATTCAAGTCAGTTCCAATTTATATAAATCCTTTAAATCAGAGTATATAAAAACATTTATAAACTAAAATTCCAAGAGATCATACAAGACATGCAGTTTCTTGTTTCTTAGTATGGAACTTCACAAGATAATGGCAAAATTTGGCTATCTGTCTAGAGATAGTTGGACTTGCATCCACCAAAAGTTTCTCCAAACATGCCTCGTCCGCGTCTGCCATTGGTTTAACTACAAACGGGGAAACAAACCTATCCCTCTGTATCTGGTGGAAAGGGCATTGAAAAAGAATAAAGTAAGAATAAAATGGAGGAGGGATTCGAGTGTCTTCCTTCCTCCCTCTTTTACAAATACCATTACAACATCCTGCATTTGTAAAGTTAATAATTAAACATTGCAGAACATCTTCTAGGACACAGTCATCTCACAGAGAAAAAGACGTTACACAGTGCTGTTGTTTCTAAGTGAAGGCAAAAACTGCTTTGAAAAGAATTTTCTTGAAACAGGGTTAATGTGTTAATCAACTCAATTTAAAATGCTAATTAATTGTTGCAGGAACTCCTTTGCATATTAGGCCACACCCTCTTGATGTAGCCAATCCTCCAAAAGCATACAGGGCTCTTAGTATAGGACCTACAGTAAGCTCCAGGAGGATTGGCTACATCAAGGATGTGGCCTAATATGCAAGAGTTCATGCTACAAAAAAAAAAAAGTCCCAATGTCAACTACCCTAAGCTCCTTGGAGAATGGACAGGATAGAAATTGGATAATAATGATGCTAATGACAACCTGTGGCTGGATGTGACTCATAGCTGTGAAGACTCTACTGCTGGATGATACTAAGTTATTATAAAAGCTGACTCTTTGAAAGCATCTCCATTGGTTCCATGTCCCCAAGCCACAACTGGAAAACAGAATGTCTCCTAAGGACAGAACGTAAGAACATAAGAGAAGCCATGTTGGATCAGGCCAATGGCCCATCCAGTCCAACACTTTGTGTCACTCTGTGTCACACAGCAGCCAAAAAACCCAGGTGCCATCAGGAGGTCCATCAGTGGGGCGAAGACACTAGAAGTCCTCACACTGTTGCCCCTCCCAAGCACCAAGAATACAGAGCATCAATGCCCCAGACAGAGAGCTCCAACAATACACTGTGGCTAATAGCCACTGATGGAGCTCTGCTTCATATGTTTATCCAATCCCCTCTTGAAGTTGGCTATGCCTGTAGCCGCCACCACCTCCTGTGGCAGTGAATTCCACATGTGAATCACCCTTTGGGTGAAGAAATACTTCCTTTTTATCCATTCTAACCCAACTGCTCAGCAATTTCATTGAGTGCCCATGAGATTTTGTGTTGTGAGAAAGGGAGAAAAGTACTTCTTTCTCTACCTTCTCTATCCCATGCATAATCTTACAAACCTCTATCATATCACCCCACAGTCGATTTTTCTCCAAGCTAAAGAGCCCCAAGCATTTTAACCTTTCTTCACAGGCAAAGTGTTCCAACCCTTTAATCATTCTAGTTGCCTTTTTCTGAATGGAGAAGTGGTTTGTTCTTGATCCCCAAACGTCTATTCATTTGCCTTCCATCTGCTTCATTTGAAGAGACCCTACTGGACCCTTCCTTCTGTAACGCAACAAAGGGAACCATCAGTAGGGGCTACGTGGACCATAAGTTCTCTCATCCACTTGAGGCGAGATGGATCCCCTGCTCGTCAAAGATGCTCTTCTGTTTCGGGTTGCCTGGCAAAGCAGTTTGAGGAAGCCGTACCAACTCGGCACGGTAATCTCTCAGAGGCAGATAAATAATTAATATCCCAAAGTAAATAACCGATCATTAAATAAGTAAATGTTTCTTCTGTAAACCAATAATGCAAAGCTTTCTTTTTTCCTCGGTAGTCTGAGGCTGCCTGCAAAGACTTCCAAACATTATCTTTAGTGTAGATGGGGGGCAGGGGGAGACCAACCCCACCCTTCCTCAGATATCTCTTTCATACGGAATGGTAAATTATGTTATTACTTTTGTGCGTTATTCCCAGCGCTCATCGAATATTCACTTGTATATATCTAGCGACAGCAATACGGGGCTCTTCTTCCCATTTCCTCTTCTTTCTCTCCACCCACAAATCTCAGCCTCTTGCAAAGAACCAGGCAACCTGATAACACGGTATTGTATGTTGCATGTTCGAGTGTCTTCCTTCCCCCCCTCTTTTACAAATACCATTACAACATCCTGCATTTGTAAAGTTAATAATTAAACATTGCAGAACATCTTCTAGGACACAGTCATCTCGCAGAGAAGAAGACGTTACGCAGTGCTGTTGTTTCTAAGTGAAGGCAAAGAAGTGCTTTGAAAAGAATTTTCTTGAAACAGGGTTAATGTGTTAATCAACTCAATTTAAAATGCTAATTAATCACCAACTTAAGAGTCTCCGTCATGAATTATTAAATGTCCTATTTATACTGAATGTTTTAGCACCCTGAACGTTCGCACCACTCTTCATGTGCTGCAGTGCGCCTCTTTAAGGTTTGATTCTCTTATTCTCTGTGTTGATGAAAACAATATTAGATATTAACAGTCAGGAAGCTTTTGCATGTCAATGAACGCTTGCCAACCCTCATGCTTAACATGCAAAAACTTCAAATACCAGGGAATGAAAACTAGTCTACAGATATTTATTTATTTACTCATCAAATCTATATTCTGCCCTCCCCGCAAGAGGGCTCAGGACCGATTACAGGCAAGTTTATGTCCAGTTTCTGTACTCTTGAGGGCCATACTGGTCCCTAAGTCATTGCCCATGGGTTGGGGACTGCATTTTCCCACACACAGGGATTTTTCATGTAGCAGGAACTCCTTTGCATATTAGGACACACACCCCTGGTGTAGCCAATCCTCCAAGAGCTTACAGTAGGCCCCGTAAGAAGAACCCTGTCAGCTCTTGGAGGATTGGCTACATCAGGGGTGTGTGGCCTATTTGGTGTAGTGGTTAAGTGTTTGGAGAGCCAGTTTGGTGTAGTGGTTAAGTGCGCGGACTCTTATCTGGGAGAACCGGGTTTGATTCCCCACTCCTCCACTTGCACCTGCTGGCGTGGCCTTGGGTCAGCCATAGCTCTGGCAGAGGTTGTCCTTGAAAGGGCAGCTGCTGTGAGAGCCCTCTCCAGCCTCACCCACCTCACAGGGTGTCTGTTGTGGGGGAGGAAGGGAAAGGAGATTGTGAGCCGCTCTGAGACTCTTCGGAGTGGAGGGCGGGATATAAATCCAATATCTTCATCTACCTCACAGGGTGTCTGTTGTGGGGGAGGAAGGGAAAGGAGATTGTGAGCCGCTCTGAGACTCTTTGGAGTGGAGGGCGGGATATAAATCCAATATCTTCATCTACCTCACAGGGTATCTGTTGTGGGGGAGGAAGGGAAAGGAGATTGTGAGCCACTCTGAGACTCTTTGGAGTGGAGGGCGGGATATAAATCCAATATCTTCATCTACCTCACAGGGTGTCTGTTGTGGGGGAGGAAGGGAAAGGAGATTGTGAGCCGCTCTGAGACTCTTCGGAGTGGAGGGCGGGATAGAAATCCAATATCTTCATCTACCTCACAGGGTGTCTGTTGTGGGGGAGGAAGGGAAAGGAGATTGTGAGCCGCTCTGAGACTCTTCGGAGTGGAGGGCGGGATATAAATCCAATATCTTCATCTACCTCACAGGGTGTCTGTTGTGGGGGAGGAAGGGAAAGGAGATTGTGAGCTGCTCTGAGACTCTTCGGAGTGGAGGGCGGGATATAAATCCAATATCTTCATCTACCTCACAGGGTGTCTGTTGTGGGGGAGGAAGGGAAAGGAGATTGTGAGCTGCTCTGAGACTCTTCGGAGTGGAGGGCGGGATAGAAATCCAATATCTTCATCTACCTCACAGGGTGTCTGTTGTGGGGGAGGAAGGGAAAGGAGATTGTGAGCCGCTCTGAGACTCTTCGGAGTGGAGGGCGGGATATCGATCCAATATCTTCTTCTTCTTCTATTTTGAGGAGAGGCACTGGGTGCTATGCTGCAAATTTGGTGCCTCTACCCCTGCCCCCATCTGGGGATTGGCAACTCTAAACGCAGTTCCCGTTGCCTTGACATCAGGGGGAGTGGCCTAATATGCACATGAGTTTCTGCTGAGCTTTTTCTACAGAAAAGCCCTGTGTGAAACAATGGTGATGCCAGGGGGAGTGGCCTAATATGCAATCGAGTCCCTGCTGGGCTTTCCCTACCAGCATGGTGTCCTCCTGATCTGAACTGGATGGACTACTATCAATTCAAAGCCGTCCATCGTTAGCTCGAATAGATAGTCACTCTTTCTCGCCACTACACTTATATGGTATGGGGTTTTTTTTCTTCACTAAATCCACCAGTCTTGGTTTCTTCGCTTAAAAGCAAGGCTTTCTGTGCAGTTTGTGAGACAGTGTGGTAACCATGAGACTAGGCCACGCCGCTGCGCTGAAGCTCAGAAAGAGCCCTCTGCTAAGTGAAGGTAAGGACGGCTGCCCGACCAGTCCAGCCATCCTAAACCAGACCCGACAATATGCGCCGACGAGAGGCTGGGTTAGATCTGCCGAGGGAAGGCAGACAAAAATTCAAGGTCAATATCAGCTTAGAAACCAATCTTTTCTGAGGCGAAGATCTTTTTGTGAGTCAAAGATCACTTTGTCAGATAAAAAGAAGCAGTTATGTTCAGGGGTTCCCAAACACCAGTCACTGCAGTTCACGCTCACATCCTGTTTGCTGGCCAGACTCACGATCGGTTTGGTTCGGTAGGTGGCTTCACTGTATTTCTTCCTAACCATGCAACAGAACTAGGGTTGCCAAGTCCCCATTAGCTGCCGGCGGGGGACTTTTTTTGGTGTGTGCGGTTTCCGTGTGGCACGATGAGGTCACCCAGAAGTAATATATCATGCCGGGCACATCATGTAGGGTTGAGAAGAATGATGATAAAGTTTAACTGATTGGTGCCTAGCCAGGGGTGGCCAATGGTAGCTCTCCAGATGTGTTTTTTTTGCCTACAACTCCCATTAGCCCCAACCATTGGCCATGCTGGCTGGGGCTGATGGGAGTTGTAGGCAAAAAAACATCTGGGGAGCTACCGTTGGCCACCCCATCCCTTTACTGAATGGTATGGGAATTAGCACTGATCGTTTTAACTAATGTTTTTATTTAATTCATATGTTTTATTATCTTATGTCATGAGCCTCCCTGAGCCCACTTGTCGGGGAGGGTGGGATACAAGTCAACTAAACAAAACTATAGGAATTTGGGGAAAAAAATGCTATGCTTTCGTGTTGGACCTCTCTAACAACTTTGGGGGAAAACTCTATGGCACCATAGATTTCCCCCCAAATTGCCAGAGCATCCCCACACAAAACTATAGAGTTTTTTCCCCCAAAATTCCTATAGTTTAGTTTAATTCCTAGAGTGTTCCCATGCAACACGCCTAGCACGATACATAACTTCCGGGTGATGTCATCATACCGTGTGCAACTGTGCATGACGGGGTTCTTTGGGGACAGGGACTCACTCCATGCCAGAGGGTTGGGGGAACCCCTGCCTCTGGCGGGAGCTTGGGAAGCCTAAACAGTACACAACCGGATTGTCACCCATGCATATTCTCGCACAGTCAGATCAAGTCCTACTATCTGCCTCCCCTCTCGTTGCTGCATTTCTAATCCGCTCAGCAAGCAGTTGCTGAATTGGACAATTAAATCAGTCACAAATCATATAAATCAGTCATAAATAAATGCCGTGTTCAGTAAAATCCAACTCCTCAGTGTTCAGCTAAGCACTCCTTCATGACCTTAATGGCTGCTACGTCGGTGCACATGCTCAGTTTTGCAAAAATCCAATGAAAACATGTTCGGCAGGCGGTTACAGCTGTCCAAGGTGTACCGAAGAGGCAGGGTGATCTCCTTGCATCTGACTGACAACTGTTGCATATGTTTATGGCAAAATTAGTAGCGTTGCCAGTTACCTTACGTTGCCAGTTATGTTATGTTGCTGGCTAGATGGCCATCTGACAGCAATGGTGATCCTGTGAATTTAGGGAGAGGTATTTGTGCAGTTCCTGCATCGTGCAGGGGATTGGACTAGATGACCCTGGGGATCCCTTCCAACTTTATGATTCTATGGTTCCATCAATTGAAGAAGAAGAAGATGAAGAAGATATTGGATTTATATCCCGCCCCCCACTCCGAAGAGTCTCAGAGCGGCTCACAATCTCCTTTCCCTTCCTCCCCCACAACAGACACCCTGTGAGGTGGGTGGGGCTGGAGAGGGCTCTCACAGCAGCTGCCCTTTCAAGGACAACCTCTGCCAGAGCTATGGCTGACCCAAGGCCATGCTAGCAGGTGCAAGTGGAGGAGTGGGGAATCAAACCTGGTTCTCCCAGATAAGAGTCCGCACACTTAACCACTACACCAAACTGGCTCTCTTTCAATTGTTGAAAAAGGGACAGGTTGGTTGAGTTATGCATATGGCCAGGGGTCGTTTTGTAGAAAAATAGGTGGTGGAGCTCATTCAGGAATTGTGAAGCAGCTGCACCTACTACTTAATGGACAAGGTGGGAAGGAGAAGGGGGAACCCTCAGAAAGGTTCAGAAGCTGAATCTGAGGTCTGAATATGTCAAATAAAACATGTGACCATCGTTATATAATCCATACTCTACAATGATTCAGTCCATCAACTTCTTGGTTATATTACATGCCAAACCATTTGTGTGAAAAGGCCTGTATTTGTCACCAAATGGCACCAAAGGGAGGAAGAGTGAAATGAAAGTCTAGAAGGACACACAAAGGCAGCACAGGAATTGTTTCCCACAATGCTGAGAACATAGGACGAGCTTTGTTGGATCAGCCTAATGGCCTATCTAGTCCAGCATGCAAGGCTTTTTTTTTTTGAGCAGAAACTTTTTTCTTGAGCACAGGAATACAGTTCCAGCTGGCTTGTTGTCAGGGGTGTGGCCTAATATGCAAATGAGTTCTTCTGGCCTTTTTCTACAAGAAAGCCCTATGTGAGATGATGGCGCTATCAGGGAGTGTGGCCTAATAAGCAAATGAGTTCCTGCTGGGAAAACGTCATCCAGTTGCAGCCAACTGATGGTGACTCTGTAGGGTTTCCAAGGCAGGAGATGACCAGAGGTGGTTTGCCACTGCCTCTCTCTGCACAGAAACCCTGATCTTCCTTGGCTGTCTCCCATCCTTCTGGCCTTTTTCTACAGACAAAGCCCTGCCAGCATCCATGGTAAGAACATAAGAGAAGCCATGTTGGATCAGGCCAATGGCCCATCCAGCCCAACACTCTGTGTCACAGAAGAACATAAGAGAAGCCATGTTGGATCAGGCCAATGGCCCATCCAGTCCAACACTCTGTGTCACAGAAGAACATAAGAGAAGCCCTGTTGGATCAGGCCAGTGGCCCATCCAGTCCAACACTCTGTGTCACAGAAGAACATAAGAGAAGCCATGTTGGATCAGGCCAATGTCCCATCCAGTCCAACACTCTGTGTCACAGAAGAACATAAGAGAAGCCATGTTGGATCAGGCCAGTGGCCCATCCAGTCCAACACTCTGTGTCACATAAGAACATAAGAGAAGCCCTGTTGGATCAGGCCAACGGTCAACCACATAACCCTAGAAGTCCCACTAAGAGAGGCACAGAAACTAGGCACTTGTCTTACCTGCTAGCAAATGGCATTCCAAAGTACATTTCCTCTGAGCATGGTGGCTCCATTTAGCCTTCATGGTTCCTCTTACACCATCTGATCCCTGAACAACAGCAACAAAAAGACTGACGACAAGGCCAAGTAAATTTCTTAGCATACCAGAGTCCATCTTTCCTCCTGTCTGGGGCAAGAGACTTGTTTTGACCTTTTGCACTCAATACAATGTTCTCCCTGGAATGTAAATCATGAATAGACAGCAACAGCCTGGGATATCACAAGAAACTATGGGATGGGAAAACAATTTGAAAATCCAGCCCATCTTCCAAAATCTCACTCTTTGCTTTGGGGACTCTGCCTTCTGGAACATGCGCCATCCAACGGTTTGTAGGAGTCTCTTGACACAGTCTTATGCAGAGGTACCCAGCCCGAGTCTACTGAACTCAATTGACTTAGAATAGAGTAACTGATCATAAAGAGCCCCATGGCGCAGAGTGGTAAAGCTGCAGTACTGCAGTCAGAGCCCTCTGCTCACGACCTGAGTTTGATCAAGACAGTGTGCGTTTGCAATAAAAAAGGCCAATGCCATGCTGGGAATTATTAGGAAGGGAATTGAAAACAAATCAGCCAGTATCATAATGCCCCTGTATAAATCGATGGTGCGGTCTCATTTGGAGTACTGTGTGCAGTTCTGGTCGCCGCACCTCAAAAAGGATATTATAGCTTTAGAGAAGGTGCAGAGAAGGGCAACTAGAATGATTAAAGGGCTGGAGCACTTTCCCTATGAAGAAAGGTTGAAACGCTTGGGACTCTTTAGCTTGGAGAAACGTCGACTGCGGGGTGACATGATAGAGGTTTACAAGATAATGCATGGAATGGAGAAAGTAGAGAAAGAAGTACTTTTCTCCCTTTCTCACAATACAAGAACTCGTGGGCATTCGATGAAATTGCTGAGCAGACAGGTTAAGACGGATAAAAGGAAGTACTTCTTCACCCAAAGGGTGATTAACATGTGGAATTCACTGCCACAGGAGGTGGTGGCGGCCACAAGTATAGCCACCTTCAAGAGGGGTTTAGATAAAAATATGGAGCACAGGTCCATCAGTGGCTATTAGCCACAGTGTATGGAGCACAGGTCCACCAGTGGCTATTAGCCACAGTGTATGTGTGTATATAACATTTTTTGCCACTGTGTGACACAGAGTGTTGGACTTGATGGGCCGTTGGCCTGATCCAACATGGCTTCTCTTATGTTCTTATGTTCTTATGATCCCAGTGGAAGCTGGTTCAGGTAGCCAGATCCAGGTAGACTCAGCCTTCCATCCTTCCGAGGTTGGTAAAATGAGTCCCCAGCTTGCTGGGAGGAAAGTGTAGATGACTGGGGAAGGCAATGGCAAACCACCCCATTAAAAAGTCTGCAGTAAAAATGTTGTGAAAGCAAAGTCACCCCAGAGTCGAAAACGACTGGTGCTTGCACAGGGGACTACCTTTACCTTTAACTGATCATAGAATTGCATTTTCTGTCAGTTTTCTTTATTTACAAATGTATTTTTTTCCTGCATACCTAGGGAGCTTCTTGAATACAAAGGGTGATAACAGACGGGTGTTTTAAGCTGCCCTGGGGATGGGAGGCAGGCAGACCAAAAAAGCACATCCACATGAATGCACCTGCCTGCCATCCCCATCCTGACCACAGCCCTCCCAGGGCTGGGTCAAAGCTGCCTTGGAAGGGCATCACCTACAAAGTGATGCCTAATTTCTGAGGTGGCTTTGAGGCACTTCCCGGGCCACCTGGAAGGCTGGGAAACACCCGGGGAGTGACCAAGAGGTGCATGAATGACCCAGAAGCTCCTCCAGGGTGCACACAGCCCTTCCCTGTTTTACCTATGAAGAACATATGAACATCTGAAGCTGCCTTATACTGAATCAGACCCTCAGTCCATCAAAGTCAGTATTGTCTTCTCAGACTGGCAGCGGCTCTCCAGGGTCTCAAGCTGAGGCTTTTCACACCTATTTGCCTGGACCCTTTTTTGGAGATGCCAGGGATTGAACCTGGGACCTTCTGCTTCCCAAGCAGATGCTCTACCACTGAGCCACCGTCCCGTCCCTGTTTTGAGGGCAGACCGCATGCTGTCTGGAGGCTTCCAGTCTGCTCCTTTTCCAGCTGGGTCTCTTTGGGGTGACTTGATACTGCCCTGAGCTGGCCATCTATAATCACCTATAAAGACCCCTATCTGGTCTGCCGGTAGCCCTATTGTCTCTCTCTCTCGGCTTGGCTTCGCGAACGAAGATTTAAGAAGGGTGCAATAGTCCACGTTTGCTGCAGGCTCGCTGGTGGCTGACAAGACCAATGTGGGACAGGCAGGTCCGGCCACAGCGGCTGCAGGGAAAAGTCTGACTTAGGGTTGGTCCTGTAGCAGTGCGATTCTTCCTCAATCTCCTTTTGTCCTCAAGACCAGCTATGCGTGCGTTCTCAAAGGAAGAGACAGCCTGGTGGATGGTGTGCCTCCATGCTTTGCGATCTGAGGCTAGGTCAGACCACTGGTGATGGTTGATGTGACAGGTGCTAAGGGATTTCTTCAAGGAGTCCTTGTACCTCTTCTTTGGTGCCCCTCTATTTCGATGGCCGGTGGAGAGTTCGCCATACAGGGCAATCTTGGGAAGGCGGTGGTTTTCCATCCTAGAAATATGCCCTGCCCAGCGCAGCTGCATCTTCAACAGCAGTGCCTCGATGCTGGTAACCTCCGCCTGCTTGAGGACTTCAGTGTTGGTCACAAAGTCACTCCAGTGGATGTTGAGGATGGTGCGAAGGCAGCGCTGATGAAAGCGCTCAAGGAGTCGCAGGTGATGACGGTATAAAACCCACAATTCGGAGCCGTAGATGAGGGTTGTCATCACAACCGCTTTGTAAACATTGATCTTTGTGCCTTTTTTCAGATGCTTGTTGCTCCACACTCTTTTGTGCAGTCGGCCAAATGCACGGTTTGCCTTTGCCAGCCTGTTGTGAATCTCCTTGTCGATCTTGGCATCTGAGGAGATGATGCACCCCAGGTAGCTGAACTGCTGGACTGTCTTCAGAACTGATTCACCCACAGTGATGCAGGGAGGGTGATAATCTTCCTGGGGTGCAGGCTGGTGGAGAACTTCTGTCTTCTTTTTGTACAGCTTTTGTTATCCACACAGGGCCGGCTGCTTTATTATTATACCCAAGGATTTTTTTTTTTGTAGCAGGAACTCCTTTGCATATTAGGCCACACACCCCTGATGTAGCCAGTCCTCCAAGAGCTTACAGTAGACCCTGTAATAAGAGCCCTGGGAGGATTGGCTATGTAAGAGGGGTGTGGCCTAATACACAAAGAAGTTCCTGCTACCAAAAAAGGGCCTGATTATACCTATGCTCAGACACTGAACAATCAAGTAAGCTAGCATTAAGATACAGGTTCTGTGCTTTCCAGCCATTGCTACAATTACTTAGAAATGTAGGCTGCCAATGTCTAATGCCCTTCTGCATGCAATTTTGAGTAACGTAAGATGAAGTGAAAAGAATTATCCTTTTGTAGATTCGAGGACTAAGGATCCAACACATTTCTTTCTGAAGACAAGCCAGGGCATGTTGGGTATTTTGGTTTCAGCCCCTCTCTGTTTCAAAGTCATCTTTTAATCGGGTATGTCAGCTCGAACATGAAACAATATTAATCTATGCTACATAAATAATTTCCCTCAATTATCAGGAAAGTGCAGCAAGACATGAATTTTCAAGGCTGATTGAGTTTTAATCTCCAAGTTCAAAAATTAATAATTTACTTAGGTGAGCCATGGTGTGTGTGTGTGTGTGTGTGTTTCCCCCCCTCTCTGGAGCTAGTAAATTAACACTCGGATATTTCTTTCTTTGGGGGGAAAAAAATATCTCCTTCCAAAAACACACAACCAAAACGGAGAGTTCGTCAGGAACCATTTATAGGTTGTAAATGTGGGGAGGAAATTACGATATTGTTTGTGGCAGGGGAAAAAAAAAAAAAAGCTTCAAGTACAACACAAGTTTGCCGAGCTTCGTCACGAGGCACGGGAGATTGACAATCTATTATGAATGCCTCACATCCCAGATAAATATTTCAATGCAAATAAATAAAGGATGGCAAATGTTTCTCTTCTGAATGACTTTTCACAGCTGGCTGCACACAATGGTTTGGGGACCATTCCGCGTCCCAGTCTCCTGTCCGCGGTTCGGCATCCCCGAAGGCTCTGTGCTCTGGAAACAAGCAGGTTACACTGTGCATTCAATTTGGAGGTACAAAGAACCAATTAATCAGTTCCCTTCCAACAGAATGTAAAACCAATCTTCGGTGCATTAGGACATTCATAGGCATTGTAGAGCTGGATGGGTTTTGTTTTGTGTTGCCGAGTAATTACTGTAAAACGTACCATTCTTGTCAAATTTAATGACTTTTTTTGGGGGGGTAGCGCAGGAAAAGGGGGGGGGGGTGAAGAAAAAAAAGAGAGACAATGTTGTCTCTAAAATCCCAGTAGTGTCACACTGCACCTCCAATGTAATAAAAGGAAGGTGCGTGCTGCAAGCCCATGAATGGGACCCAATGGCTTGTGTTAACATTGCGTTGAATTGTTGGGGAGAATGCTGATGTGCATATCTTTTTAAAAACAAAGTATCCCCAAACCTACAACAGCTAGATTTGGGCCCAGGTGATGGAAGCGTTCTTCTTTTGTTCCCTTGAACGCATCCTTTTTTGAAACACATTTGCTTAAGTTTGCCACTAACCCTGCTGGCACTCAAAGAACACGCTTTGTTCTGGTGACCAAAGGGGACAGCCGATCTGTGGGTTGTTTCATTGTAAAGACAACTGGTAACTCTAGAGCTTTTAAATTTTGCAATGACATGCATAGGCAACGGAAGGGACTTGGTAGAATTGTATCATGCTCGGCTTGTTCTCCATTAAAATACTGCAAGCAACAAAGGGCTGTGTTTTAATTTAACACTAAATGCTCAGCTGAGGGGGAAATCTTTGAGTGCCTATTGGAAAGAAACGATTCCAGAACATCCCAAGCAACGCAGCTAGCTCTACGTAGCTCTGATGTGAGGCATTATCGAGTAAAATAAGCTCACAATGCTAATCTGGATTGCCAGCGCTTTGCGATGCACACAATTTGTGATGCATGACAGAGTCAAGTCCTCTTGCTCTTAAATGCATAAATCCAGGGGTGGCCAAACTGTGCCTCGGGAGCCACATGCGGCTCTTTCACACATATTGTGCGGCTCTTGCAGTCCCCACTGCCCCCCCGCCCCCCACTGCCCTGTCAGCCAACTTGGAGAAGGCATTTCTCTCTTTTAATCACTTCTCCAAGCCAAGCCAGCCGGCAGCTTGGAGAACGTTTGGGTAAAGCAAAGTTAAAGTTGCTTTCTTTCCACCTCTCCTTTCCTCCCTCCCTCTATTTACCTCTCTCTCTCCCTCCCTCCATTTTCCTTCCTTCCTTCCTTCCCCCTCCCTCCCTCCCTCATTTGCAGCTCTCAAGCATCTGATACTTATTCTATATGGCTCTAATGTTAAGCAAGTTTGGCCACTGCTGCGTAAATCTATTTTCACGGTCTAACTTGAGGTGGGACTCCAAATCCTCTATCTTAATTATGCAGTTACAGTTGGAACGTGACTTGCAAGGATTGGCGTACAGGACATTTTGTGGGGGGTTTTTTTGTTTGTTTGTTTTTTCAAGAAGACAACAAAACACGTCAGATATAAGTAGCAGATGGAACTAAGTATGTCCAGCTTGGAGAAGAGATGGGTTTATGAGGACATCAACACTCTTCTGAAGGGCTGCTACACATGAGAATGTTAGAAGAAGTCTCTTGCTCAGTCTTCCAAGACTACAAACACCATAGAGCAAGCTAGATAGCTGCTAGGACAATATCTGTCTCCTTCCTGTCTGCTCTGCTTTCAGTACCCTCCCTAACCAATAGAATGTAATCTCAGGGAACGTCCTTCCTTTTTGTTCTCCTCTTCTTAAGAACATAAGAACATAAGAGAAGCCATGCTGGATCAGGCCAACGGCCCATCAAGTCCAACACTCTGTCACACAGTGGCAAAAAATGTTATATACACACATACACTGTGGCTAATAGCCACTGATGGACCTCTGTTCCATATTTTTATCTAAACCCCTCTTGAAGGTGGCTATACTTGTGGCCGCCACCACCTCCTGTGGCAGTGAATTCCACATGTTAATCACCCTTTGGGTGAAGAAGTACTTCCTTTTATCCGTTTTAACCTGTCTGCTCAGCAATTTCATCGAATGCCCACGAGTTCTTGTATTGTGAGAAAGGGAGAAAAGTACTTCTTTCTCTACTTTCTCCATTCCATGCATTATCTTGTAAACCTCTATCATGTCACCCCGCAGTCGACGTTTCTCCAAGCTAAAGAGTCCCAAGCGTTTCAACCTTTCTTCATAGGGAAAGTGCTCCAGCCCTTTAATCATTCTAGTTGCCCTTCTCTGCACCTTCTCTAAAGCTATAATATCCTTTTTGAGGTGCGGCGACCACCTTCCTCCTTCTTCTTCCCTGCATGCATCAGGAGGAACAGCATGGTGTCTCTCCTCCTGATCTGGACTAAGCAGATGACCTACGATCAATCCAAAGCCATCCATCGTTAGCAAGAATAGATAGTCACTCTTTCTCTCTACTATACTTATATGTTATGTTCCTTCAAATAAATTGTTAAATAGTGGGTTTGATGCATAGATGTTGAAAGGAACATGCCTTGTTAATAACTGAGGAGCAAGACAAAATGGTGGGGCTGCGACCAATGTTCTCTCTAAGCTGCAGAGTCTTGTGAGCAAAAATTCAACTTTGTGAGCTAGTGGCGTTAAAGTTGTGAGCTCCTGGCCTTCAAGTGGTGAGCTGCTGCATCAATGATTGTGCTCTGCGGTCCTCCTTCCTGAGTGAAGACAAAAACGTGTGAGCTGGAGGCTAAAAATCCGTGAGCTGGCTCACACTAACTCAGCTTAGAGGGAACACCGGCTGCAACCCTGCTTCTATGCATGCAGAAGAACCACCCCCTGGACCCCCATGCCAAATCACAGCGGTCAAGCTTGGCGCCAAAACCACTTGTTGCTTCCTGTTCAGAGTCCAGGTCTCAAAGGGATAGCAAAGAGTCTCGCCGCATCCGGCGAGCAAAAGCGACACGCCAAACATAGAGCCCAGTACATAACATATATCCACCAGTATTGGTTTCTAAACTTAAAGCAAAGGCACTTTGTGAGACAGTGCGGTAACCATTAGTTGAGGCCGCACTGCTGTGCTGAAGCTCGCTCTGCTGAGTGAAGGTAAGGACAACTGTCTGACCTAAACCAGGCCCAGCAGAGAATGCTGCTGCTTCAGAGTGTGAGGGCGTTTTCGCACAGGGCTTACCCCAGAGCGACGTCCCTCTTCACCGCGCAGCGTCTACACGGATTTCGCACCAACTGCTCCTCAAAACCCGGTTTACATTTGTGACGCAGAAACCAGTTAACATTTGCGACGCAAAAGCCGCGGGACTTTGAGGCTCTTCCAGGTTCTGCGGAGCAGTTGGTGCGAATCAACGATTTCAGGTTTTCACGGCTGGTAACATCATTAGGGTTTGTAGAATCTTTCGGGGTCAAGTGCCGTGTACTACTGGAGAAAGTTTTCCTTCCAGACGTTTCGTTCTCAGCTGCCGAGAACATCCTCTGTGGCGTTGCAGCCGGAGCAGGCGCTCTGACCTTCTTGGCTGCTGTGCATTGAGTGAGGCCAGGGCTGCTGGAGAGCTGCTGTTTCTAGGCTGGAGGGGGTGTGGTGAAAGGGCAATTGGTTTGTGGATGTGCCCATTGTTTGGTGGGGCTTCCTGGAAGGGAAGAGATAAGGAAACTGGCTGTTGAATGTGATCATTGTTCTGTGTTAATTGCTGGGAGGGTTGGAAGGGATGTGAAGATAAGCAAGATGGTTGTTGACTGAGCTGATTGTTCTGTGGAATTTGCTGGTTGTTCTGTGACTTTCTGCAATTTATAGTCTGTAGGGTGTTTTGCAGAGCTGGGTACCAAGATTGGTGGATGGAAATGCCTTCTTCCTTTCTGTTAAAGTTGTGTTGGTGATTTACAAACACCCTGAGATATTTTCAGAGGGTAGCTGTGTTCAGTAGAAGAGCAAGAGTCAAGTCCAGCAGCACCTTAAAGACCACTGAGATTTTTTTTGGGGGGGGTGGTCTTTGAGCTTTCAGACAAAGGGAACTTTTGACTCTCGAAAGAACCTCTCCGAATTTTGTTAGCCTCGAAGGTGCTACTGGACTGAAATCCAGCTGTTCAGAAAGCAAGCTTACATTCAATATGCAACAGGAGGGTAGACATGGGTTGAAATTGAGGAGAAACGTTCTACTGATAGGGACGGCTCGACCCTGGAACCAGTTTTGGGCAGATCTGCTGTCCCCCACTGATGGTCTTCAGACTAGGGTTGCCAGGTCTGTGTTGGGAAATACCTGGAGACTTTTGGGGTGGATCTGGGAGCAGGATTTGGGATTATCAGAGAATGAGCGGGAGGCCACCTGGCCGGTGCACAGTCTCTGTGGGGCATGAGGGGGGCGGGGACGTGACAAACCTGCCTGGGGCGCCTTGCACCCTAGGGCCGGCCCTGATTACAAGAGTGCTGTGGCTTCATCCGGAACGATTGCTTACCAATGAGAGGCTGAGCAGAGGAAGAACATTGAAACTGTCTTGAAGTTCCGGAAAGGACAAATTCTCTTTCTCTCCTGAGTTTGGGCTTCGGTGAAAAAACTTCTTCGTGCACAGCTCTGGAACAGGAAATGGACTTTGCATCATTTTTGTTTAAATTGAAGTTACACTTGCTTACAGTGGAAGAGCTCTGCAGCGCGTGAATTTAAAGAATTGAAACTGAATTTAAAGAGATATTTAAAGAGACATTGACACAGAGCCCTGGAAGTGTGGCTATTGTAATTGTGATTTTTACATGAACTTTGGCACTACATTGCAATACTGGGTTGTTTTGATAAGAATATATTGTTTCCACTGTGATTCGATGTGATTTGTTTCCATTGCTACTTACAGCAAAGTCTGTCAGTGTTTTCCAATCTCCAGGTGGTAGTTGAAGGTCTCCTGGGATCACAACTGATTTCCAAGCAACAGAGATCAGTTTCCCTAGAGAAAATGGCTTTCGTGAAGAGAAGAAGAAGAAGAATGTATATCCTGCCCTTCACTACCCAAAAGGAATCTCAGAGCAGTTTACAATCTCCATTCCCTTCCTGGAACAGACACCTTGTGAGTTTAGGTGGGACCGAGAGAGCTCTGACAGAAACTGCTCTTCATCAGAATAGCTCTGAGAGAATTATGATTGACCCAAGGTCACTCCAGCAGTTGAATGTGGAGGAGTGGGGAATCAAGTCCGCTTCTCTCAGGTAAGAGTCTGCTCACTTAACCACTACACCAAACTGCCCCTCTTTGGAAGGTAGAATCTATGGCACTATACCTGGCTGAAGTCCCTACCCTAGACTTCATCCTCCAGCTCGCCAAGGATTTTCCAACCTGGAGCTGGCAATTTTTGCCGTAAATTGGCTGCAACTTGACAGCGCTTTCCACCACCATGACAGCCCTTCCGCCGTTGCACTTCTCTGGTGGGAAAACAACTTCAAGGGAAAGAAGAGAAAATCCTATTCGCCAAATAACAGCCACCTTCTAAGAGTTACCGAACGCTTTTTGAACTCCATTCTTCCCTTAAAAGAAGGGGGGAGGGGTTTTCCTTCTTTACATTAAATTTTCATTAATAGGTGTTCTACTAAGTGCTTAATCAATTGTTATAAATTATGCAGCTGGCGAATACTTTGCTTATGGCAAGATCGGGGTTGGTTTTTTTTTTAAAAAAAAATATTTAAGAAGAGGGGGTGCGAACCAAAGTTCGTTGCATCTTTATTTTGCTGAAGCTTCTACTGTATCCAGCATTTACTGTCTCTTTGAATTGCTTTTAAAG
>NW_026800578.1:0-62055 GCF_032191835.1 Heteronotia binoei
AGTTCAGGACACACTTATGTTCGGGTGAAAATTGGGGTTTGGTTTAGGGTTGGGTAAGATGTATTTTTGATATCACACTGAATGGTATACTCTTGATGGGGAAGATTTTTGGATGTTTTTCCATTCTCCATTAAAACCTATGGGAATCATTACAGTGAAAGGCAGCCCACGGCTAGGGCGATGGAGTGTCTCCTGTGCTCCGAAGGACCGAAGCAAGAAAACGGTCTCCAATAATCCGGCGTTTTAAGGGTTAAGTAACCCTGAAGGGTAACTTAACCCTTAAAACGTTGGATTTCAGGAGAAAATTGGAATCCACTGCTGGGCGCATTTTTGGCACTCCCGGGAAAGGCAGCCCGTCCCTGCGGGCGTGAGGGCCCTTCTGCGACGCCCACGACCGAAGGAATGCGACGGTCTGCAAAATTCTGTCATGTTCTGGGTTGAGTAATCCTGAAAAGTTATCTTCCTGAGAGGTATACTGTCGATAGGGAAAATTTTTGTAAGTCTTTCCGTTTTCCATTATAGCCTATGGGATTCATTGGAATGGGTTAGGGTTAGGGTTAGAGTTCAGGATACACTTATGTTCGGGTGAAAATTGGGGTTTGGTTTAGGGTTGGGTAAGATGTATTTTTGATATCACACTGAATGGTATACTCTTGATGGGGAAAATTTTTGGATGTTTTTCCATTCTCCATTAAAACCTATGGGAATCATTACAGTGAAAGGCAGCCCACGGCTAGGGGGATGGAGTGTCTCCTGTGCTCCGAAGGACCGAAGCAATAAAACGGTCTCCAATAATCCGGCGTTTTAAGGGTTAAGTAACCCTGAAGGGTAACTTAACCCTTAAAACGTTGGATTTCAGGAGAAAATTGGAATCCACTGCTGGGCGCATTTTTGGCACTCCCGGGAAAGGCAGCCCGTCCCTGCGGGCGTGAGGGCCCTTCTGCGACGCCCACGACCGAAGGAATGCGATGGTCTGCAAAATTCTGTCATGTTCTGGGTTGAGTAATCCTGAAAGTTTAGCTTCCTGAGAGGTATACTGTCGATCGGGAAAATTTTTGGAAGTCTTTCCGTTCTCCATTATAGCCTATGGGTTTCATTGGAATGGGTTAGGGTTAGGGTTAGGGTTAGAGTTCAGGACACACTTATGTTCGGATGAAAATTGGGGTTTGGTTTAGGGTTGGGTAACATGTATTTTTGATATCACACTGAATGGTATACTCTTGATGGGGAAAATTTTTGGATGTTTTTCCAGTCTCCATTAAAACCTATGGGAATCATTACAGTGAAAGGCAGCCCACGGCTAGGGCGATGGAGTGTCTCCTGTGCTCCGAAGGACCGAAGCAATAAAACGGTCTCCAATAATCCGGCGTTTTAAGGGTTAAGTAACCCTGAAGGGTAACTTAACCCTTAAAACGTTGGATTTCAGGAGAAAATTGGAATCCACTGCTGGGCGCATTTTTGGCACTCCCGGGAAAGGCAGCCCGTCCCTGCGGGCGTGAGGGCCCTTCTGCGACGCCCACGACCGAAGGAATGCGACAGTCTGCAAAATTCTGTCATGTTCTGGGTTGAGTAATCCTGAAAGGTTATCTTCCTGAGAGGTATACTGTCGATCGGGAAAATTTTTGGAAGTCTTTCCATTCTCCATTATAGCCTATGGGATTCATTGGAATGGGTTAGGGTTAGAGTTCAGGACACACTTATGTTCGGGTGAAAATTGGGGTTTGGTTTAGGGTTGGGTAAGATGTATTTTTGATATCACACTGAATGGTATACTCTTGATGGGGAAAATTTTTGGATGTTTTTCCATTCTCCATTAAAACCTATGGGAATCATTACAGTGAAAGGCAGCCCACGGCTAGGGGGATGGAGTGTCTCCTGTGCTCCGAAGGACCGAAGCAATAAAACGGTCTCCAATAATCCGGCGTTTTAAGGGTTAAGTAACCCTGAAGGGTAACTTAACCCTTAAAACGTTGGATTTCAGGAGAAAATTGGAATCCACTGCTGGGCGCATTTTTGGCACTCCCGGGAAAGGCAGCCCGTCCCTGCGGGCGTGAGGGCCCTTCTGCGACGCCCACGACCGAAGGAATGCGATGGTCTGCAAAATTCTGTCATGTTCTGGGTTGAGTAATCCTGAAAGTTTAGCTTCCTGAGAGGTATACTGTCGATCGGGAAAATTTTTGGAAGTCTTTCCGTTCTCCATTATAGCCTATGGGATTCATTGGAATGGGTTAGGGTTAGGGTTAGGGTTAGAGTTCAGGACACACTTATGTTCGGATGAAGATTGGGGTTTGGTTTAGGGTTGGGTAAGATGTATTTTTGATATCACACTGAATGGTATACTCTTGATGGGGAAAATTTTTGGATGTTTTTCCAGTCTCCATTAAAACCTATGGGAATCATTACAGTGAAAGGCAGCCCACGGCTAGGGCGATGGAGTGTCTCCTGTGCTCCGAAGGACCGAAGCAATAAAACGGTCTCCAATAATCCGGCGTTTTAAGGGTTAAGTAACCCTGAAGGGTAACTTAACCCTTAAAACGTTGGATTTCAGGAGAAAATTGGAATCCACTGCTGGGCGCATTTTTGGCACTCCCGGGAAAGGCAGCCCGTCCCTGCGGGCGTGAGGGCCCTTCTGCGACGCCCACGACCGAAGGAATGCGACGGTCTGCAAAATTCTGTCATGTTCTGGGTTGAGTAATCCTGAAAGGTTATCTTCCTGAGAGGTATACTGTCGATAGGGAAAATTTTTGTAAGTCTTTCCGTTCTCCATTATAGCCTATGGGATTCATTGGAATGGGTTAGGGTTAGGGTTAGAGTTCAGGATACACTTATGTTCGGGTGAAAATTGGGGTTTGGTTTAGGGTTGGGTAAGATGTATTTTTGATATCACACTGAATGGTATACTCTTGATGGGGAAAATTTTTGGATGTTTTTCCATTCTCCATTAAAACCTATGGGAATCATTACAGTGAAAGGCAGCCCACGGCTAGGGGGATGGAGTGTCTCCTGTGCTCCGAAGGACCGAAGCAATAAAACGGTCTCCAATAATCCGGCGTTTTAAGGGTTAAGTAACCCTGAAGGGTAACTTAACCCTTAAAACGTTGGATTTCAGGAGAAAATTGGAATCCACTGCTGGGCGCATTTTTGCCACTCCCGGGAAAGGCAGCCCGTCCCTGCGGGCGTGAGGGCCCTTCTGCGACGCCGACAACCGAAGGAATGTGACGGTCTGCAAAATTCTGTCATGTTCTGGGTTGAGTAATCCTAAAAGGTTATCTTCCTGAGAGGTATACTGTCGATCGGGAAAATTTTGGGAAGTCTTTCCGTTCTCCATTATAGCCTATGGGATTCATTGGAATGGGTTAGGGTTAGAGTTCAGGACACACTTATGTTCGGGTGAAAATTGGGGTTTGGTTTAGGGTTGGGTAAGATGTATTTTTGATATCACACTGAATAGCATACTCTTGATGGGGAAAATTTTTGGATGTTTTTCCATTCTCCATTAAAACCTATGGGAATCATTACAGTGAAAGGCAGCCCACGGCTAGGGCGATGGAGTGTCTCCTGTGCTCCGAAGGACCGAAGCAATAAAACGGTCTCCAATAATCCGGCGTTTTAAGGGTTAAGTAACCCTGAAGGGTAACTTAACCCTTAAAACGTTGGATTTCAGGAGAAAATTGGAATCCACTGCTGGGCGCATTTTTGGCACTCCCGGGAAAGGCAGCCCGTCCCTGCGGGCGTGAGGGCCCTTCTGCGACGCCCACGACCGAAGGAATGCGACGGTCTGCAAAATTCTGTCATGTTCTGGGTTGAGTAATCCTGAAAGGTTATCTTCCTGAGAGGTATACTGTCGATAGGGAAAATTTTTGGAAGTCTTTCCGTTCTCCATTATAGCCTATGGGATTCATTGGAATGGGTTAGGGTTAGGGTTAGAGTTCAGGACACACTTATGTTCGGGTGAAAATTGGGGTTTGGTTTAGGGTTGGGTAAGATGTATTTTTGATATCACACTGAATGGTATACTCTTGATGGGGAAAATTTTTGGATGTTTTTCCATTCTCCATTAAAACCTATGGGAATCATTACAGTGAAAGGCAGCCCACGGCTAGGGCGATGGAGTGTCTCCTGTGCTCCGAAGGACCGAAGCAATAAAACGGTCTCCAATAATCCGGCGTTTTAAGGGTTAAGTAACCCTGAAGGGTAACTTAACCCTTAAAACGTTGGATTTCAGGAGAAAATTGGAATCCACTGCTGGGCGCATTTTTGGCACTCCCGGGAAAGGCATCCCGTCCCTGCGGGCGTGAGGGCCCTTCTGCGACGCCCACGACCGAAGGAATGCGACGGTCTGCAAAATTCTGTCATGTTCTGGGTTGAGTAATCCTAAAAGGTTATCTTCCTGAGAGGTATACTGTCGATCGGGAAAATTTTGGGAAGTCTTTCCGTTCTCCATTATAGCCTATGGGATTCATTGGAATGGGTTAGGGTTAGGGTTAGAGTTCAGGACACACTTATGTTCGGGTGAAAATTGGGGTTTGGTTTAGGGTTGGGTAAGATGTATTTTTGATATCACACTGAATAGCATACTCTTGATGGGGAAAATTTTTGGATGTTTTTCCATTCTCCATTAAAACCTATGGGAATCATTACAGTGAAAGGCAGCCCACGGCTAGGGCGATGGAGTGTCTCCTGTGCTCCGAAGGACCGAAGCAATAAAACGGTCTCCAATAATCCGGCGTTTTAAGGGTTAAGTAACCCTGAAGGGTAACTTAACCCTTAAAACGTTGGATTTCAGGAGAAAATTGGAATCCACTGCTGGGCGCATTTTTGGCACTCCCGGGAAAGGCAGCCCGTCCCTGCGGGCGTGAGGGCCCTTCTGCGACGCCCACGACCGAAGGAATGCGACGGTCTGCAAAATTCTGTCATGTTCTGGGTTGAGTAATCCTGAAAGGTTATCTTCCTGAGAGGTATACTGTCGATAGGGAAAATTTTTGGAAGTCTTTCCGTTCTCCATTATAGCCTATGGGATTCATTGGAATGGGTTAGGGTTAGGGTTAGAGTTCAGGACACACTTATGTTCGGGTGAAAATTGGGGTTTGGTTTAGGGTTGGGTAAGATGTATTTTTGATATCACACTGAATGGTATACTCTTGATGGGGAAAATTTTTGGATGTTTTTCCATTCTCCATTAAAACCTATGGGAATCATTACAGTGAAAGGCAGCCCACGGCTAGGGCGATGGAGTGTCTCCTGTGCTCCGAAGGACCGAAGCAATAAAACGGTCTCCAATAATCCGGCGTTTTAAGGGTTAAGTAACCCTGAAGGGTAACTTAACCCTTAAAACGTTGGATTTCAGGAGAAAATTGGAATCCACTGCTGGGCGCATTTTTGGCACTCCCGGGAAAGGCATCCCGTCCCTGCGGGCGTGAGGGCCCTTCTGCGACGCCCACGACCGAAGGAATGCGACGGTCTGCAAAATTCTGTCATGTTCTGGGTTGAGTAATCCTAAAAGGTTATCTTCCTGAGAGGTATACTGTCGATCGGGAAAATTTTGGGAAGTCTTTCCGTTCTCCATTATAGCCTATGGGATTCATTGGAATGGGTTAGGGTTAGGGTTAGAGTTCAGGACACACTTATGTTCGGGTGAAAATTGGGGTTTGGTTTAGGGTTGGGTAAGATGTATTTTTGATATCACACTGAATAGCATACTCTTGATGGGGAAAATTTTTGGATGTTTTTCCATTCTCCATTAAAACCTATGGGAATCATTACAGTGAAAGGCAGCCCACGGCTAGGGCGATGGAGTGTCTCCTGTGCTCCGAAGGACCGAAGCAATAAAACGGTCTCCAATAATCCGGCGTTTTAAGGGTTAAGTAACCCTGAAGGGTAACTTAACCCTTAAAACGTTGGATTTCAGGAGAAAATTGGAATCCACTGCTGGGCGCATTTTTGGCACTCCCGGGAAAGGCAGCCCGTCCCTGCGGGCGTGAGGGCCCTTCTGCGACGCCCACGACCGAAGGAATGCGACGGTCTGCAAAATTCTGTCATGTTCTGGGTTGAGTAATCCTGAAAGGTTATCTTCCTGAGAGGTATACTGTCGATAGGGAAAATTTTTGGAAGTCTTTCCGTTCTCCATTATAGCCTATGGGATTCATTGGAATGGGTTAGGGTTAGGGTTAGAGTTCAGGACACACTTATGTTCGGGTGAAAATTGGGGTTTGGTTTAGGGTTGGGTAAGATGTATTTTTGATATCACACTGAATGGTATACTCTTGATGGGGAAAATTTTTGGATGTTTTTCCATTCTCCATTAAAACCTATGGGAATCATTACAGTGAAAGGCAGCCCACGGCTAGGGCGATGGAGTGTCTCCTGTGCTCCGAAGGACCGAAGCAATAAAACGGTCTCCAATAATCCGGCGTTTTAAGGGTTAAGTAACCCTGAAGGGTAACTTAACCCTTAAAACGTTGGATTTCAGGAGAAAATTGGAATCCACTGCTGGGCGCATTTTTGGCACTCCCGGGAAAGGCATCCCGTCCCTGCGGGCGTGAGGGCCCTTCTGCGACGCCCACGACCGAAGGAATGCGACGGTCTGCAAAATTCTGTCATGTTCTGGGTTGAGTAATCCTAAAAGGTTATCTTCCTGAGAGGTATACAGTCGATCGGGAAAATTTTGGGAAGTCTTTCCGTTCTCCATTATAGCCTATGGGATTCATTGGAATGGGTTAGGGTTAGGGTTAGAGTTCAGGACACACTTATGTTCGGGTGAAAATTGGGGTTTGGTTTAGGGTTGGGTAAGATGTATTTTTGATATCACACTGAATGGTATACTCTTGATGGGGAAAATTTTTGGATGTTTTTCCATTCTCCATTAAAACCTATGGGAATCATTACAGTGAAAGGCAGCCCACGGCTAGGGGGATGGAGTGTCTCCTGTGCTCCGAAGGACCGAAGCAATAAAACGGTCTCCAATAATCCGGCGTTTTAAGGGTTAAGTAACCCTGAAGGGTAACTTAACCCTTAAAACGTTGGATTTCAGGAGAAAATTGGAATCCACTGCTGGGCGCATTTTTGGCACTCCCGGGAAAGGCATCCCGTCCCTGCGGGCGTGAGGGCCCTTCTGCGACGCCCACGACCGAAGGAATGCGACGGTCTGCAAAATTCTGTCATGTTCTGGGTTGAGTAATCCTAAAAGGTTATCTTCCTGAGAGGTATACTGTCGATCGGGAAAATTTTGGGAAGTCTTTCCGTTCTCCATTATAGCCTATGGGATTCATTGGAATGGGTTAGGGTTAGGGTTAGAGTTCAGGACACACTTATGTTCGGGTGAAAATTGGGGTTTGGTTTAGGGTTGGGTAAGATGTATTTTTGATATCACACTGAATGGTATACTCTTGATGGGGAAAATTTTTGGATGTTTTTCCATTCTCCATTAAAACCTATGGGAATCATTACAGTGAAAGGCAGCCCACGGCTAGGGGGATGGAGTGTCTCCTGTGCTCCGAAGGACCGAAGCAATAAAACGGTCTCCAATAATCCGGCGTTTTAAGGGTTAAGTAACCCTGAAGGGTAACTTAACCCTTAAAACGTTGGATTTCAGGAGAAAATTGGAATCCACTGCTGGGCGCATTTTTGGCACTCCCGGGAAAGGCAGCCCGTCCCTGCGGGCGTGAGGGCCCTTCTGCGACGCCCACGACCGAAGGAATGCGACGGTCTGCAAAATTCTGTCATGTTCTGGGTTGAGTAATCCTGAAAGGTTATCTTCCTGAGAGGTATACTGTCGATAGGGAAAATTTTTGGAAGTCTTTCCGTTCTCCATTATAGCCTATGGGATTCATTGGAATGGGTTAGGGTTAGGGTTAGAGTTCAGGACACACTTATGTTCGGGTGAAAATTGGGGTTTGGTTTAGGGTTGGGTAAGATGTATTTTTGATATCACACTGAATGGTATACTCTTGATGGGGAAAATTTTTGGATGTTTTTCCATTCTCCATTAAAACCTATGGGAATCATTACAGTGAAAGGCAGCCCACGGCTAGGGCGATGGAGTGTCTCCTGTGCTCCGAAGGACCGAAGCAATAAAACGGTCTCCAATAATCCGGCGTTTTAAGGGTTAAGTAACCCTGAAGGGTAACTTAACCCTTAAAACGTTGGATTTCAGGAGAAAATTGGAATCCACTGCTGGGCGCATTTTTGGCACTCCCGGGAAAGGCAGCCCGTCCCTGCGGGCGTGAGGGCCCTTCTGCGACGCCCACGACCGAAGGAATGCGACGGTCTGCAAAATTCTGTCATGTTCTGGGTTGAGTAATCCTGAAAGGTTATCTTCCTGAGAGGTATACTGTCGATAGGGAAAATTTTGGGAAGTCTTTCCGTTCTCCATTATAGCCTATGGGATTCATTGGAATGGGTTAGGGTTAGGGTTAGAGTTCAGGACACACTTATGTTCGGGTGAAAATTGGGGTTTGGTTTAGGGTTGGGTAAGATGTATTTTTGATATCACACTGAATGGTATACTCTTGATGGGGAAAATTTTTGGATGTTTTTCCATTCTCCATTAAAACCTATGGGAATCATTACAGTGAAAGGCAGCCCACGGCTAGGGCGATGGAGTGTCTCCTGTGCTCCGAAGGACCGAAGCAATAAAACGGTCTCCAATAATCCGGCGTTTTAAGGGTTAAGTAACCCTGAAGGGTAACTTAACCCTTAAAACGTTGGATTTCAGGAGAAAATTGGAATCCACTGCTGGGCGCATTTTTGGCACTCCCGGAAAAGGCATCCCGTCCCTGCGGGCGTGAGGGCCCTTCTGCGACGCCCACGACCGAAGGAATGCGACGGTCTGCAAAATTCTGTCATGTTCTGGGTTGAGTAATCCTAAAAGGTTATCTTCCTGAGAGGTATACTGTCGATCGGGAAAATTTTGGGAAGTCTTTCCGTTCTCCATTATAGCCTATGGGATTCATTGGAATGGGTTAGGGTTAGGGTTAGAGTTCAGGACACACTTATGTTCGGGTGAAAATTGGGGTTTGGTTTAGGGTTGGGTAAGATGTATTTTTGATATCACACTGAATGGTATACTCTTGATGTGGAAAATTTTTGGATGTTTTTCCATTCTCCATTAAAACCTATGGGAATCATTACAGTGAAAGGCAGCCCACGGCTAGGGCGATGGAGTGTCTCCTGTGCTCCGAAGGACCGAAGCAATAAAACGGTCTCCAATAATCCGGCGTTTTAAGGGTTAAGTAACCCTGAAGGGTAACTTAACCCTTAAAACGTTGGATTTCAGGAGAAAATTGGAATCCACTGCTGGGCGCATTTTTGGCACTCCCAGGAAAGGCAGCCCGTCCCTGCGGGCGTGAGGGCCCTTCTGCGACGCCCACGACCGAAGGAATGCGACGGTCTGCAAAATTCTGTCATGTTCTGGGTTGAGTAATCCTAAAAGGTTATCTTCCTGAGAGGTATACTGTCGATCGGGAAAATTTTGGGAAGTCTTTCCGTTCTCCATTATAGCCTATGGGATTCATTGGAATGGGTTAGGGTTAGGGTTAGAGTTCAGGACACACTTATGTTCGGGTGAAAATTGGGGTTTGGTTTAGGGTTGGGTAAGATGTATTTTTGATATCACACTGAATAGCATACTCTTGATGGGGAAAATTTTTGGATGTTTTTCCATTCTCCATTAAAACCTATGGGAATCATTACAGTGAAAGGCAGCCCACGGCTAGGGCGATGGAGTGTCTCCTGTGCTCCGAAGGACCGAAGCAATAAAACGGTCTCCAATAATCCGGCGTTTTAAGGGTTAAGTAACCCTGAAGGGTAACTTAACCCTTAAAACGTTGGATTTCAGGAGAAAATTGGAATCCACTGCTGGGCGCATTTTTGGCACTCCCGGGAAAGGCAGCCCGTCCCTGCGGGCGTGAGGGCCCTTCTGCGACGCCCACGACCGAAGGAATGCGACGGTCTGCAAAATTCTGTCATGTTCTGGGTTGAGTAATCCTGAAAGGTTATCTTCCTGAGAGGTATACTGTCGATAGGGAAAATTTTTGGAAGTCTTTCCGTTCTCCATTATAGCCTATGGGATTCATTGGAATGGGTTAGGGTTAGGGTTAGAGTTCAGGACACACTTATGTTCGGGTGAAAATTGGGGTTTGGTTTAGGGTTGGGTAAGATGTATTTTTGATATCACACTGAATGGTATACTCTTGATGGGGAAAATTTTTGGATGTTTTTCCATTCTCCATTAAAACCTATGGGAATCATTACAGTGAAAGGCAGCCCACGGCTAGGGCGATGGAGTGTCTCCTGTGCTCCGAAGGACCGAAGCAATAAAACGGTCTCCAATAATCCGGCGTTTTAAGGGTTAAGTAACCCTGAAGGGTAACTTAACCCTTAAAACGTTGGATTTCAGGAGAAAATTGGAATCCACTGCTGGGCGCATTTTTGTCACTCCCGGGAAAGGCAGCCCGTCCCTGCGGGCGTGAGGGCCCTTCTGCGACGCCCACGACCGAAGGAATGCGACGGTCTGCAAAATTCTGTCATGTTCTGGGTTGAGTAATCCTGAAAGGTTATCTTCCTGAGAGGTATACTGTCGATAGGGAAAATTTTGGGAAGTCTTTCCGTTCTCCATTATAGCCTATGGGATTCATTGGAATGGGTTAGGGTTAGGGTTAGAGTTCAGGACACACTTATGTTCGGGTGAAAATTGGGGTTTGGTTTAGGGTTGGGTAAGATGTATTTTTGATATCACACTGAATGGTATACTCTTGATGTGGAAAATTTTTGGATGTTTTTCCATTCTCCATTAAAACCTATGGGAATCATTACAGTGAAAGGCAGCCCACGGCTAGGGCGATGGAGTGTCTCCTGTGCTCCGAAGGACCGAAGCAATAAAACGGTCTCCAATAATCCGGCGTTTTAAGGGTTAAGTAACCCTGAAGGGTAACTTAACCCTTAAAACGTTGGATTTCAGGAGAAAATTGGAATCCACTGCTGGGCGCATTTTTGGCACTCCCAGGAAAGGCAGCCCGTCCCTGCGGGCGTGAGGGCCCTTCTGCGACGCCCACGACCGAAGGAATGCGACGGTCTGCAAAATTCTGTCATGTTCTGGGTTGAGTAATCCTAAAAGGTTATCTTCCTGAGAGGTATACTGTCGATCGGGAAAATTTTGGGAAGTCTTTCCGTTCTCCATTATAGCCTATGGGATTCATTGGAATGGGTTAGGGTTAGGGTTAGAGTTCAGGACACACTTATGTTCGGGTGAAAATTGGGGTTTGGTTTAGGGTTGGGTAAGATGTATTTTTGATATCACACTGAATAGCATACTCTTGATGGGGAAAATTTTTGGATGTTTTTCCATTCTCCATTAAAACCTATGGGAATCATTACAGTGAAAGGCAGCCCACGGCTAGGGCGATGGAGTGTCTCCTGTGCTCCGAAGGACCGAAGCAATAAAACGGTCTCCAATAATCCGGCGTTTTAAGGGTTAAGTAACCCTGAAGGGTAACTTAACCCTTAAAACGTTGGATTTCAGGAGAAAATTGGAATCCACTGCTGGGCGCATTTTTGGCACTCCCGGGAAAGGCAGCCCGTCCCTGCGGGCGTGAGGGCCCTTCTGCGACGCCCACGACCGAAGGAATGCGACGGTCTGCAAAATTCTGTCATGTTCTGGGTTGAGTAATCCTGAAAGGTTATCTTCCTGAGAGGTATACTGTCGATAGGGAAAATTTTTGGAAGTCTTTCCGTTCTCCATTATAGCCTATGGGATTCATTGGAATGGGTTAGGGTTAGGGTTAGAGTTCAGGACACACTTATGTTCGGGTGAAAATTGGGGTTTGGTTTAGGGTTGGGTAAGATGTATTTTTGATATCACACTGAATGGTATACTCTTGATGGGGAAAATTTTTGGATGTTTTTCCATTCTCCATTAAAACCTATGGGAATCATTACAGTGAAAGGCAGCCCACGGCTAGGGCGATGGAGTGTCTCCTGTGCTCCGAAGGACCGAAGCAATAAAACGGTCTCCAATAATCCGGCGTTTTAAGGGTTAAGTAACCCTGAAGGGTAACTTAACCCTTAAAACGTTGGATTTCAGGAGAAAATTGGAATCCACTGCTGGGCGCATTTTTGTCACTCCCGGGAAAGGCAGCCCGTCCCTGCGGGCGTGAGGGCCCTTCTGCGACGCCCACGACCGAAGGAATGCGACGGTCTGCAAAATTCTGTCATGTTCTGGGTTGAGTAATCCTGAAAGGTTATCTTCCTGAGAGGTATACTGTCGATAGGGAAAATTTTGGGAAGTCTTTCCGTTCTCCATTATAGCCTATGGGATTCATTGGAATGGGTTAGGGTTAGGGTTAGAGTTCAGGACACACTTATGTTCGGGTGAAAATTGGGGTTTGGTTTAGGGTTGGGTAAGATGTATTTTTGATATCACACTGAATGGTATACTCTTGATGGGGAAAATTTTTGGATGTTTTTCCATTCTCCATTAAAACCTATGGGAATCATTACAGTGAAAGGCAGCCCACGGCTAGGGCGATGGAGTGTCTCCTGTGCTCCGAAGGACCGAAGCAATAAAACGGTCTCCAATAATCCGGCGTTTTAAGGGTTAAGTAACCCTGAAGGGTAACTTAACCCTTAAAACGTTGGATTTCAGGAGAAAATTGGAATCCACTGCTGGGCGCATTTTTGGCACTCCCGGAAAAGGCATCCCGTCCCTGCGGGCGTGAGGGCCCTTCTGCGACGCCCACGACCGAAGGAATGCGACGGTCTGCAAAATTCTGTCATGTTCTGGGTTGAGTAATCCTAAAAGGTTATCTTCCTGAGAGGTATACTGTCGATCGGGAAAATTTTGGGAAGTCTTTCCGTTCTCCATTATAGCCTATGGGATTCATTGGAATGGGTTAGGGTTAGGGTTAGAGTTCAGGACACACTTATGTTCGGGTGAAAATTGGGGTTTGGTTTAGGGTTGGGTAAGATGTATTTTTGATATCACACTGAATGGTATACTCTTCATGTGGAAAATTTTTGGATGTTTTTCCATTCTCCATTAAAACCTATGGGAATCATTACAGTGAAAGGCAGCCCACGGCTAGGGCGATGGAGTGTCTCCTGTGCTCCGAAGGACCGAAGCAATAAAACGGTCTCCAATAATCCGGCGTTTTAAGGGTTAAGTAACCCTGAAGGGTAACTTAACCCTTAAAACGTTGGATTTCAGGAGAAAATTGGAATCCACTGCTGGGCGCATTTTTGGCACTCCCAGGAAAGGCAGCCCGTCCCTGCGGGCGTGAGGGCCCTTCTGCGACGCCCACGACCGAAGGAATGCGACGGTCTGCAAAATTCTGTCATGTTCTGGGTTGAGTAATCCTGAAAGGTTATCTTCCTGAGAGGTATACTGTCGATCGGGAAAATTTTTGGAAGTCTATCCGTTCTCCATTATAGCCTAAGGGATTCATTGGAATGGGTTAGGGTTAGGGTTAGAGTTCAGGACACACTTATGTTCGGGTGAAAATTGGGGTTTGGTTTAGGGTTGGGTAAGATGTATTTTTGATATCACACTGAATGGTATACTCTTGATGGGGAAAATTTTTGGATGTTTTTCCATTCTCCATTAAAACCTATGGGAATCATTACAGTGAAAGGCAGCCCACGGCTAGGGCGATGGAGTGTCTCCTGTGCTCCGAAGGACCGAAGCAATAAAACGGTCCCCAATAATCCGGCGTTTTAAGGGTTAAGTAACCCTGAAGGGTAACTTAACCCTTAAAACGTTGGATTTCAGGAGAAAATTGGAATCCACTGCTGGGCGCATTTTTGGCACTCCCGGGAAAGGCAGCCCGTCCCTGCGGGCGTGAGGGCCCTTCTGCGACGCCCACGACCGAAGGAATGCGACGGTCTGCAAAATTCTGTCATGTTCTGGGTTGAGTAATCCTGAAAGGTTATCTTCCTGAGAGGTATACTGTCGATCGGGAAAATATTTGGAAGTCTTTCTGTTCTCCGTTATAGCCTATGGGATTCATTGGAATGGGTTAGGGTTAGAGTTCAGGACACACTTATGTTCGGGTGAAAATTGGGGTTTGGTTTAGGGTTGGGTAAGATGTATTTTTGATATCACACTGAATGGTATACTCTTGATGGGGAAGATTTTTGGATGTTTTTCCATTCTCCATTAAAACCTATGGGAATCATTACAGTGAAAGGCAGCCCACGGCTAGGGCGATGGAGTGTCTCCTGTGCTCCGAAGGACCGAAGCAAGAAAACGGTCTCCAATAATCCGGCGTTTTAAGGGTTAAGTAACCCTGAAGGGTAACTTAACCCTTAAAACGTTGGATTTCAGGAGAAAATTGGAATCCACTGCTGGGCGCATTTTTGGCACTCCCGGGAAAGGCAGCCCGTCCCTGCGGGCGTGAGGGCCCTTCTGCGACGCCCACGACCGAAGGAATGCGACGGTCTGCAAAATTCTGTCATGTTCTGGGTTGAGTAATCCTGAAAAGTTATCTTCCTGAGAGGTATACTGTCGATAGGGAAAATTTTTGTAAGTCTTTCCGTTTTCCATTATAGCCTATGGGATTCATTGGAATGGGTTAGGGTTAGGGTTAGAGTTCAGGATACACTTATGTTCGGGTGAAAATTGGGGTTTGGTTTAGGGTTGGGTAAGATGTATTTTTGATATCACACTGAATGGTATACTCTTGATGGGGAAAATTTTTGGATGTTTTTCCATTCTCCATTAAAACCTATGGGAATCATTACAGTGAAAGGCAGCCCACGGCTAGGGGGATGGAGTGTCTCCTGTGCTCCGAAGGACCGAAGCAATAAAACGGTCTCCAATAATCCGGCGTTTTAAGGGTTAAGTAACCCTGAAGGGTAACTTAACCCTTAAAACGTTGGATTTCAGGAGAAAATTGGAATCCACTGCTGGGCGCATTTTTGGCACTCCCGGGAAAGGCAGCCCGTCCCTGCGGGCGTGAGGGCCCTTCTGCGACGCCCACGACCGAAGGAATGCGATGGTCTGCAAAATTCTGTCATGTTCTGGGTTGAGTAATCCTGAAAGTTTAGCTTCCTGAGAGGTATACTGTCGATCGGGAAAATTTTTGGAAGTCTTTCCGTTCTCCATTATAGCCTATGGGTTTCATTGGAATGGGTTAGGGTTAGGGTTAGGGTTAGAGTTCAGGACACACTTATGTTCGGATGAAAATTGGGGTTTGGTTTAGGGTTGGGTAACATGTATTTTTGATATCACACTGAATGGTATACTCTTGATGGGGAAAATTTTTGGATGTTTTTCCAGTCTCCATTAAAACCTATGGGAATCATTACAGTGAAAGGCAGCCCACGGCTAGGGCGATGGAGTGTCTCCTGTGCTCCGAAGGACCGAAGCAATAAAACGGTCTCCAATAATCCGGCGTTTTAAGGGTTAAGTAACCCTGAAGGGTAACTTAACCCTTAAAACGTTGGATTTCAGGAGAAAATTGGAATCCACTGCTGGGCGCATTTTTGGCACTCCCGGGAAAGGCAGCCCGTCCCTGCGGGCGTGAGGGCCCTTCTGCGACGCCCACGACCGAAGGAATGCGACAGTCTGCAAAATTCTGTCATGTTCTGGGTTGAGTAATCCTGAAAGGTTATCTTCCTGAGAGGTATACTGTCGATCGGGAAAATTTTTGGAACTCTTTCCATTCTCTATTATAGCCTATGGGATTCATTGGAATGGGTTAGGGTTAGAGTTCAGGACACACTTATGTTCGGGTGAAAATTGGGGTTTGGTTTAGGGTTGGGTAAGATGTATTTTTGATATCACACTGAATGGTATACTCTTGATGGGGAAAATTTTTGGATGTTTTTCCATTCTCCATTAAAACCTATGGGAATCATTACAGTGAAAGGCAGCCCACGGCTAGGGGGATGGAGTGTCTCCTGTGCTCCGAAGGACCGAAGCAATAAAACGGTCTCCAATAATCCGGCGTTTTAAGGGTTAAGTAACCCTGAAGGGTAACTTAACCCTTAAAACGTTGGATTTCAGGAGAAAATTGGAATCCACTGCTGGGCGCATTTTTGGCACTCCCGGGAAAGGCAGCCCGTCCCTGCGGGCGTGAGGGCCCTTCTGCGACGCCCACGACCGAAGGAATGCGATGGTCTGCAAAATTCTGTCATGTTCTGGGTTGAGTAATCCTGAAAGTTTAGCTTCCTGAGAGGTATACTGTCGATCGGGAAAATTTTTGTAAGTCTTTCCGTTCTCCATTATAGCCTATGGGTTTCATTGGAATGGGTTAGGGTTAGGGTTAGGGTTAGAGTTCAGGACACACTTATGTTCGGATGAAAATTGGGGTTTGGTTTAGGGTTGGGTAACATGTATTTTTGATATCACACTGAATGGTATACTCTTGATGGGGAAAATTTTTGGATGTTTTTCCAGTCTCCATTAAAACCTATGGGAATCATTACAGTGAAAGGCAGCCCACGGCTAGGGCGATGGAGTGTCTCCTGTGCTCCGAAGGACCGAAGCAATAAAACGGTCTCCAATAATCCGGCGTTTTAAGGGTTAAGTAACCCTGAAGGGTAACTTAACCCTTAAAACGTTGGATTTCAGGAGAAAATTGGAATCCACTGCTGGGCGCATTTTTGGCACTCCCGGGAAAGGCAGCCCGTCCCTGCGGGCGTGAGGGCCCTTCTGCGACGCCCACGACCGAAGGAATGCGACAGTCTGCAAAATTCTGTCATGTTCTGGGTTGAGTAATCCTGAAAGGTTATCTTCCTGAGAGGTATACTGTCGATCGGGAAAATTTTTGGAACTCTTTCCATTCTCTATTATAGCCTATGGGATTCATTGGAATGGGTTAGGGTTAGAGTTCAGGACACACTTATGTTCGGGTGAAAATTGGGGTTTGGTTTAGGGTTGGGTAAGATGTATTTTTGATATCACACTGAATGGTATACTCTTGATGGGGAAAATTTTTGGATGTTTTTCCATTCTCCATTAAAACCTATGGGAATCATTACAGTGAAAGGCAGCCCACGGCTAGGGGGATGGAGTGTCTCCTGTGCTCCGAAGGACCGAAGCAATAAAACGGTCTCCAATAATCCGGCGTTTTAAGGGTTAAGTAACCCTGAAGGGTAACTTAACCCTTAAAACGTTGGATTTCAGGAGAAAATTGGAATCCACTGCTGGGCGCATTTTTGGCACTCCCGGGAAAGGCAGCCCGTCCCTGCGGGCGTGAGGGCCCTTCTGCGACGCCCACGACCGAAGGAATGCGATGGTCTGCAAAATTCTGTCATGTTCTGGGTTGAGTAATCCTGAAAGTTTAGCTTCCTGAGAGGTATACTGTCGATCGGGAAAATTTTTGGAAGTCTTTCCGTTCTCCATTATAGCCTATGGGTTTCATTGGAATGGGTTAGGGTTAGGGTTAGGGTTAGAGTTCAGGACACACTTATGTTCGGATGAAAATTGGGGTTTGGTTTAGGGTTGGGTAACATGTATTTTTGATATCACACTGAATGGTATACTCTTGATGGGGAAAATTTTTGGATGTTTTTCCATTCTCCATTAAAACCTATGGGAATCATTACAGTGAAAGGCAGCCCACGGCTAGGGCGATGGAGTGTCTCCTGTGCTCCGAAGGACCGAAGCAATAAAACGGTCTCCAATAATCCGGCGTTTTAAGGGTTAAGTAACCCTGAAGGGTAACTTAACCCTTAAAACGTTGGATTTCAGGAGAAAATTGGAATCCACTGCTGGGCGCATTTTTGGCACTCCCGGGAAAGGCAGCCCGTCCCTGCGGGCGTGAGGGCCCTTCTGCGACGCCCACGACCGAAGGAATGCGACGGTCTGCAAAATTCTGTCATGTTCTGGGTTGAGTAATCCTGAAAGGTTATCTTCCTGAGAGGTATACTGTCGATCGGGAAAATTTTTGGAAGTCTTTCTGTTCTCCGTTATAGCCTATGGGATTCATTGGAATGGGTTAGGGTTAGAGTTCAGGACACACTTATGTTCGGGTGAAAATTGGGGTTTGGTTTAGGGTTGGGTAAGATGTATTTTTGATATCACACTGAATGGTATACTCTTGATGGGGAAGATTTTTGGATGTTTTTCCATTCTCCATTAAAACCTATGGGAATCATTACAGTGAAAGGCAGCCCACGGCTAGGGCGATGGAGTGTCTCCTGTGCTCCGAAGGACCGAAGCAAGAAAACGGTCTCCAATAATCCGGCGTTTTAAGGGTTAAGTAACCCTGAAGGGTAACTTAACCCTTAAAACGTTGGATTTCAGGAGAAAATTGGAATCCACTGCTGGGCGCATTTTTGGCACTCCCGGGAAAGGCAGCCCGTCCCTGCGGGCGTGAGGGCCCTTCTGCGACGCCCACGACCGAAGGAATGCGACGGTCTGCAAAATTCTGTCATGTTCTGGGTTGAGTAATCCTGAAAAGTTATCTTCCTGAGAGGTATACTGTCGATAGGGAAAATTTTTGTAAGTCTTTCCGTTTTCCATTATAGCCTATGGGATTCATTGGAATGGGTTAGGGTTAGGGTTAGAGTTCAGGATACACTTATGTTCGGGTGAAAATTGGGGTTTGGTTTAGGGTTGGGTAAGATGTATTTTTGATATCACACTGAATGGTATACTCTTGATGGGGAAAATTTTTGGATGTTTTTCCATTCTCCATTAAAACCTATGGGAATCATTACAGTGAAAGGCAGCCCACGGCTAGGGGGATGGAGTGTCTCCTGTGCTCCGAAGGACCGAAGCAATAAAACGGTCTCCAATAATCCGGCGTTTTAAGGGTTAAGTAACCCTGAAGGGTAACTTAACCCTTAAAACGTTGGATTTCAGGAGAAAATTGGAATCCACTGCTGGGCGCATTTTTGGCACTCCCGGGAAAGGCAGCCCGTCCCTGCGGGCGTGAGGGCCCTTCTGCGACGCCCACGACCGAAGGAATGCAACGGTCTGCAAAATTCTGTCATGTTCTGGGTTGAGTAATCCTGAAAGGTTATCTTCCTGAGAGGTATACTGTCGATAGGGAAAATTTTTGTAAGTCTTTCCGTTCTCCATTATAGCCTATGGGATTCATTGGAATGGGTTAGGGTTAGGGTTAGAGTTCAGGATACACTTATGTTCGGGTGAAAATTGGGGTTTGGTTTAGGGTTGGGTAAGATGTATTTTTGATATCACACTGAATGGTATACTCTTGATGGGGAAAATTTTTGGATGTTTTTCCATTCTCCATTAAAACCTATGGGAATCATTACAGTGAAAGGCAGCCCACGGCTAGGGGGATGGAGTGTCTCCTGTGCTCCGAAGGACCGAAGCAATAAAACGGTCTCCAATAATCCGGCGTTTTAAGGGTTAAGTAACCCTGAAGGGTAACTTAACCCTTAAAACGTTGGATTTCAGGAGAAAATTGGAATCCACTGCTGGGCGCATTTTTGCCACTCCCGGGAAAGGCAGCCCGTCCCTGCGGGCGTGAGGGCCCTTCTGCGACGCCGACGACCGAAGGAATGTGACGGTCTGCAAAATTCTGTCATGTTCTGGGTTGAGTAATCCTAAAAGGTTATCTTCCTGAGAGGTATACTGTCGATCGGGAAAATTTTGGGAAGTCTTTCCGTTCTCCATTATAGCCTATGGGATTCATTGGAATGGGTTAGGGTTAGAGTTCAGGACACACTTATGTTCGGGTGAAAATTGGGGTTTGGTTTAGGGTTGGGTAAGATGTATTTTTGATATCACACTGAATAGCATACTCTTGATGGGGAAAATTTTTGGATGTTTTTCCATTCTCCATTAAAACCTATGGGAATCATTACAGCGAAAGGCAGCCCACGGCTAGGGCGATGGAGTGTCTCCTGTGCTCCGAAGGACCGAAGCAATAAAACGGTCTCCAATAATCCGGCGTTTTAAGGGTTAAGTAACCCTGAAGGGTAACTTAACCCTTAAAACGTTGGATTTCAGGAGAAAATTGGAATCCACTGCTGGGCGCATTTTTGGCACTCCCGGGAAAGGCAGCCCGTCCCTGCGGGCGTGAGGGCCCTTCTGCGACGCCCACGACCGAAGGAATGCGACGGTCTGCAAAATTCTGTCATGTTCTGGGTTGAGTAATCCTAAAAGGTTATCTTCCTGAGAGGTATACTGTCGATCGGGAAAATTTTGGGAAGTCTTTCCGTTCTCCATTATAGCCTATGGGATTCATTGGAATGGGTTAGGGTTAGGGTTAGAGTTCAGGACACACTTATGTTCGGGTGAAAATTGGGGTTTGGTTTAGGGTTGGGTAAGATGTATTTTTGATATCACACTGAATAGCATACTCTTGATGGGGAAAATTTTTGGATGTTTTTCCATTCTCCATTAAAACCTATGGGAATCATTACAGTGAAAGGCAGCCCACGGCTAGGGCGATGGAGTGTCTCCTGTGCTCCGAAGGACCGAAGCAATAAAACGGTCTCCAATAATCCGGCGTTTTAAGGGTTAAGTAACCCTGAAGGGTAACTTAACCCTTAAAACGTTGGATTTCAGGAGAAAATTGGAATCCACTGCTGGGCGCATTTTTGGCACTCCCGGGAAAGGCAGCCCGTCCCTGCGGGCGTGAGGGCCCTTCTGCGACGCCCACGACCGAAGGAATGCGACGGTCTGCAAAATTCTGTCATGTTCTGGGTTGAGTAATCCTGAAAGGTTATCTTCCTGAGAGGTATACTGTCGATAGGGAAAATTTTTGGAAGTCTTTCCGTTCTCCATTATAGCCTATGGGATTCATTGGAATGGGTTAGGGTTAGGGTTAGAGTTCAGGACACACTTATGTTCGGGTGAAAATTGGGGTTTGGTTTAGGGTTGGGTAAGATGTATTTTTGATATCACACTGAATGGTATACTCTTGATGGGGAAAATTTTTGGATGTTTTTCCATTCTCCATTAAAACCTATGGGAATCATTACAGTGAAAGGCAGCCCACGGCTAGGGCGATGGAGTGTCTCCTGTGCTCCGAAGGACCGAAGCAATAAAACGGTCTCCAATAATCCGGCGTTTTAAGGGTTAAGTAACCCTGAAGGGTAACTTAACCCTTAAAACGTTGGATTTCAGGAGAAAATTGGAATCCACTGCTGGGCGCATTTTTGGCACTCCCGGGAAAGGCATCCCGTCCCTGCGGGCGTGAGGGCCCTTCTGCGACGCCCACGACCGAAGGAATGCGACGGTCTGCAAAATTCTGTCATGTTCTGGGTTGAGTAATCCTAAAAGGTTATCTTCCTGAGAGGTATACTGTCGATCGGGAAAATTTTGGGAAGTCTTTCCGTTCTCCATTATAGCCTATGGGATTCATTGGAATGGGTTAGGGTTAGGGTTAGAGTTCAGGACACACTTATGTTCGGGTGAAAATTGGGGTTTGGTTTAGGGTTGGGTAAGATGTATTTTTGATATCACACTGAATGGTATACTCTTGATGGGGAAAATTTTTGGATGTTTTTCCATTCTCCATTAAAACCTATGGGAATCATTACAGTGAAAGGCAGCCCACGGCTAGGGGGATGGAGTGTCTCCTGTGCTCCGAAGGACCGAAGCAATAAAACGGTCTCCAATAATCCGGCGTTTTAAGGGTTAAGTAACCCTGAAGGGTAACTTAACCCTTAAAACGTTGGATTTCAGGAGAAAATTGGAATCCACTGCTGGGCGCATTTTTGGCACTCCCGGGAAAGGCATCCCGTCCCTGCGGGCGTGAGGGCCCTTCTGCGACGCCCACGACCGAAGGAATGCGACGGTCTGCAAAATTCTGTCATGTTCTGGGTTGAGTAATCCTAAAAGGTTATCTTCCTGAGAGGTATACTGTCGATCGGGAAAATTTTGGGAAGTCTTCCCGTTCTCCATTATAGCCTATGGGATTCATTGGAATGGGTTAGGGTTAGGGTTAGAGTTCAGGACACACTTATGTTCGGGTGAAAATTGGGGTTTGGTTTAGGGTTGGGTAAGATGTATTTTTGATATCACACTGAATGGTATACTCTTGATGGGGAAAATTTTTGGATGTTTTTCCATTCTCCATTAAAACCTATGGGAATCATTACAGTGAAAGGCAGCCCACGGCTAGGGGGATGGAGTGTCTCCTGTGCTCCGAAGGACCGAAGCAATAAAACGGTCTCCAATAATCCGGCGTTTTAAGGGTTAAGTAACCCTGAAGGGTAACTTAACCCTTAAAACGTTGGATTTCAGGAGAAAATTGGAATCCACTGCTGGGCGCATTTTTGGCACTCCCGGGAAAGGCAGCCCGTCCCTGCGGGCGTGAGGGCCCTTCTGCGACGCCCACGACCGAAGGAATGCGACGGTCTGCAAAATTCTGTCATGTTCTGGGTTGAGTAATCCTGAAAGGTTATCTTCCTGAGAGGTATACTGTCGATAGGGAAAATTTTTGGAAGTCTTTCCGTTCTCCATTATAGCCTATGGGATTCATTGGAATGGGTTAGGGTTAGGGTTAGAGTTCAGGACACACTTATGTTCGGGTGAAAATTGGGGTTTGGTTTAGGGTTGGGTAAGATGTATTTTTGATATCACACTGAATGGTATACTCTTGATGGGGAAAATTTTTGGATGTTTTTCCATTCTCCATTAAAACCTATGGGAATCATTACAGTGAAAGGCAGCCCACGGCTAGGGCGATGGAGTGTCTCCTGTGCTCCGAAGGACCGAAGCAATAAAACGGTCTCCAATAATCCGGCGTTTTAAGGGTTAAGTAACCCTGAAGGGTAACTTAACCCTTAAAACGTTGGATTTCAGGAGAAAATTGGAATCCACTGCTGGGCGCATTTTTGGCACTCCCGGGAAAGGCAGCCCGTCCCTGCGGGCGTGAGGGCCCTTCTGCGACGCCCACGACCGAAGGAATGCGACGGTCTGCAAAATTCTGTCATGTTCTGGGTTGAGTAATCCTGAAAGGTTATCTTCCTGAGAGGTATACTGTCGATCGGGAAAATTTTGGGAAGTCTTTCCGTTCTCCATTATAGCCTATGGGATTCATTGGAATGGGTTAGGGTTAGGGTTAGAGTTCAGGACACACTTATGTTCGGGTGAAAATTGGGGTTTGGTTTAGGGTTGGGTAAGATGTATTTTTGATATCACACTGAATGGTATACTCTTGATGGGGAAAATTTTTGGATGTTTTTCCATTCTCCATTAAAACCTATGGGAATCATTACAGTGAAAGGCAGCCCACGGCTAGGGCGATGGAGTGTCTCCTGTGCTCCGAAGGACCGAAGCAATAAAACGGTCTCCAATAATCCGGCGTTTTAAGGGTTAAGTAACCCTGAAGGGTAACTTAACCCTTAAAACGTTGGATTTCAGGAGAAAATTGGAATCCACTGCTGGGCGCATTTTTGGCACTCCCGAAAAAGGCATCCCGTCCCTGCGGGCGTGAGGGCCCTTCTGCGACGCCCACGACCGAAGGAATGCGACGGTCTGCAAAATTCTGTCATGTTCTGGGTTGAGTAATCCTAAAAGGTTATCTTCCTGAGAGGTATACTGTCGATCGGGAAAATTTTGGGAAGTCTTTCCGTTCTCCATTATAGCCTATGGGATTCATTGGAATGGGTTAGGGTTAGGGTTAGAGTTCAGGACACACTTATGTTCGGGTGAAAATTGGGGTTTGGTTTAGGGTTGGGTAAGATGTATTTTTGATATCACACTGAATGGTATACTCTTGATGGGGAAAATTTTTGGATGTTTTTCCATTCTCCATTAAAACCTATGGGAATCATTACAGTGAAAGGCAGCCCACGGCTAGGGGGATGGAGTGTCTCCTGTGCTCCGAAGGACCGAAGCAATAAAACGGTCTCCAATAATCCGGCGTTTTAAGGGTTAAGTAACCCTGAAGGGTAACTTAACCCTTAAAACGTTGGATTTCAGGAGAAAATTGGAATCCACTGCTGGGCGCATTTTTGGCACTCCCGGGAAAGGCAGCCCGTCCCTGCGGGCGTGAGGGCCCTTCTGCGACGCCCACGACCGAAGGAATGCAACGGTCTGCAAAATTCTGTCATGTTCTGGGTTGAGTAATCCTGAAAGGTTATCTTCCTGAGAGGTATACTGTCGATAGGGAAAATTTTTGTAAGTCTTTCCGTTCTCCATTATAGCCTATGGGATTCATTGGAATGGGTTAGGGTTAGGGTTAGAGTTCAGGATACACTTATGTTCGGGTGAAAATTGGGGTTTGGTTTAGGGTTGGGTAAGATGTATTTTTGATATCACACTGAATGTTATACTCTTGATGGGGAAAATTTTTGGATGTTTTTCCATTCTCCATTAAAACCTATGGGAATCATTACAGTGAAAGGCAGCCCACGGCTAGGGGGATGGAGTGTCTCCTGTGCTCCGAAGGACCGAAGCAATAAAACGGTCTCCAATAATCCGGCGTTTTAAGGGTTAAGTAACCCTGAAGGGTAACTTAACCCTTAAAACGTTGGATTTCAGGAGAAAATTGGAATCCACTGCTGGGCGCATTTTTGCCACTCCCGGGAAAGGCAGCCCGTCCCTGCGGGCGTGAGGGCCCTTCTGCGACGCCGACGACCGAAGGAATGTGACGGTCTGCAAAATTCTGTCATGTTCTGGGTTGAGTAATCCTAAAAGGTTATCTTCCTGAGAGGTATACTGTCGATCGGGAAAATTTTGGGAAGTCTTTCCGTTCTCCATTATAGCCTATGGGATTCATTGGAATGGGTTAGGGTTAGAGTTCAGGACACACTTATGTTCGGGTGAAAATTGGGGTTTGGTTTAGGGTTGGGTAAGATGTATTTTTGATATCACACTGAATAGCATACTCTTGATGGGGAAAATTTTTGGATGTTTTTCCATTCTCCATTAAAACCTATGGGAATCATTACAGTGAAAGGCAGCCCACGGCTAGGGCGATGGAGTGTCTCCTGTGCTCCGAAGGACCGAAGCAATAAAACGGTCTCCAATAATCCGGCGTTTTAAGGGTTAAGTAACCCTGAAGGGTAACTTAACCCTTAAAACGTTGGATTTCAGGAGAAAATTGGAATCCACTGCTGGGCGCATTTTTGGCACTCCCGGGAAAGGCAGCCCGTCCCTGCGGGCGTGAGGGCCCTTCTGCGACGCCCACGACCGAAGGAATGCGACGGTCTGCAAAATTCTGTCATGTTCTGGGTTGAGTAATCCTAAAAGGTTATCTTCCTGAGAGGTATACTGTCGATCGGGAAAATTTTGGGAAGTCTTTCCGTTCTCCATTATAGCCTATGGGATTCATTGGAATGGGTTAGGGTTAGGGTTAGAGTTCAGGACACACTTATGTTCGGGTGAAAATTGGGGTTTGGTTTAGGGTTGGGTAAGATGTATTTTTGATATCACACTGAATAGCATACTCTTGATGGGGAAAATTTTTGGATGTTTTTCCATTCTCCATTAAAACCTATGGGAATCATTACAGTGAAAGGCAGCCCACGGCTAGGGCGATGGAGTGTCTCCTGTGCTCCGAAGGACCGAAGCAATAAAACGGTCTCCAATAATCCGGCGTTTTAAGGGTTAAGTAACCCTGAAGGGTAACTTAACCCTTAAAACGTTGGATTTCAGGAGAAAATTGGAATCCACTGCTGGGCGCATTTTTGGCACTCCCGGGAAAGGCAGCCCGTCCCTGCGGGCGTGAGGGCCCTTCTGCGACGCCCACGACCGAAGGAATGCGACGGTCTGCAAAATTCTGTCATGTTCTGGGTTGAGTAATCCTAAAAGGTTATCTTCCTGAGAGGTATACTGTCGATCGGGAAAATTTTGGGAAGTCTTTCCGTTCTCCATTATAGCCTATGGGATTCATTGGAATGGGTTAGGGTTAGGGTTAGAGTTCAGGACACACTTATGTTCGGGTGAAAATTGGGGTTTGGTTTAGGGTTGGGTAAGATGTATTTTTGATATCACACTGAATAGCATACTCTTGATGGGGAAAATTTTTGGATGTTTTTCCATTCTCCATTAAAACCTATGGGAATCATTACAGTGAAAGGCAGCCCACGGCTAGGGCGATGGAGTGTCTCCTGTGCTCCGAAGGACCGAAGCAATAAAACGGTCTCCAATAATCCGGCGTTTTAAGGGTTAAGTAACCCTGAAGGGTAACTTAACCCTTAAAACGTTGGATTTCAGGAGAAAATTGGAATCCACTGCTGGGCGCATTTTTGGCACTCCCGGGAAAGGCAGCCCGTCCCTGCGGGCGTGAGGGCCCTTCTGCGACGCCCACGACCGAAGGAATGCGACGGTCTGCAAAATTCTGTCATGTTCTGGGTTGAGTAATCCTGAAAGGTTATCTTCCTGAGAGGTATACTGTCGATAGGGAAAATTTTGGGAAGTCTTTCCGTTCTCCATTATAGCCTATGGGATTCATTGGAATGGGTTAGGGTTAGGGTTAGAGTTCAGGACACACTTATGTTCGGGTGAAAATTGGGGTTTGGTTTAGGGTTGGGTAAGATGTATTTTTGATATCACACTGAATGGTATACTCTTGATGGGGAAAATTTTTGGATGTTTTTCCATTCTCCATTAAAACCTATGGGAATCATTACAGTGAAAGGCAGCCCACGGCTAGGGGGATGGAGTGTCTCCTGTGCTCCGAAGGACCGAAGCAATAAAACGGTCTCCAATAATCCGGCGTTTTAAGGGTTAAGTAACCCTGAAGGGTAACTTAACCCTTAAAACGTTGGATTTCAGGAGAAAATTGGAATCCACTGCTGGGCGCATTTTTGGCACTCCCGGGAAAGGCAGCCCGTCCCTGCGGGCGTGAGGGCCCTTCTGCGACGCCCACGACCGAAGGAATGCGATGGTCTGCAAAATTCTGTCATGTTCTGGGTTGAGTAATCCTGAAAGGTTATCTTCCTGAGAGGTATACTGTCGATCGGGAAAATTTTTGGAAGTCTTTCTGTTCTCCATTATAGCCTATGGGATTCATTGGAATGGGTTAGGGTTAGAGTTCAGGACACACTTATGTTCGGGTGAAAATTGGGGTTTGGTTTAGGGTTGGGTAAGATGTATTTTTGATATCACACTGAATGGTATACTCTTGATGGGGAAGATTTTTGGATGTTTTTCCATTCTCCATTAAAACCTATGGGAATCATTACAGTGAAAGGCAGCCCACGGCTAGGGCGATGGAGTGTCTCCTGTGCTCCGAAGGACCGAAGCAAGAAAACGGTCTCCAATAATCCGGCGTTTTAAGGGTTAAGTAACCCTGAAGGGTAACTTAACCCTTAAAATGTTGGATTTCAGGAGAAAATTGGAATCCACTGCTGGGCGCATTTTTGGCACTCCCGGGAAAGGCAGCCCGTCCCTGCGGGCGTGAGGGCCCTTCTGCGACGCCCACGACCGAAGGAATGCGACGGTCTGCAAAATTCTGTCATGTTCTGGGTTGAGTAATCCTGAAAGGTTATCTTCCTGAGAGGTATACTGTCGATAGGGAAAATTTTTGTAAGTCTTTCCGTTTTCCATTATAGCCTATGGGATTCATTGGAATGGGTTAGGGTTAGGGTTAGAGTTAGAGTTCAGGACACACTTATGTTCGGGTGAAAATTGGGGTTTGGTTTAGGGTTGGGTAAGATGTATTTTTGATATCACACTGAATGGTATACTCTTGATGGGGAAAATTTTTGGATGTTTTTCCATTCTCCATTAAAACCTATGGGAATCATTACAGTGAAAGGCAGCCCATGGCTAGGGGGATGGAGTGTCTCCTGTGCTCCGAAGGACCGAAGCAATAAAACGGTCTCCAATAATCCGGCGTTTTAAGGGTTAAGTAACCCTGAAGGGTAACTTAACCCTTAAAACGTTGGATTTCAGGAGAAAATTGGAATCCACTGCTGGGCGCATTTTTGGCACTCCCGGGAAAGGCAGCCCGTCCCTGCGGGCGTGAGGGCCCTTCTGCGACGCCCACGACCGAAGGAATGCGATGGTCTGCAAAATTCTGTCATGTTCTGGGTTGAGTAATCCTGAAAGGTTTTCTTTCTGAGAGGTATACTGTCGATCGGGAAAATTTTTGGAAGTCTTTCTGTTCTCCATTATAGCCTATGGGATTCATTGGAATGGGTTAGGGTTAGGGTTAGAGTTCAGGACACACTTATGTTCGGGTGAAAATTGGGGTTTGGTTTAGGGTTGGGTAAGATGTATTTTTGATATCACACTGAATGGTATACTCTTGATGGGGAAAATTTTTGGATGTTTTTCCAGTCTCCATTAAAACCTATGGGAATCATTACAGTGAAAGGCAGCCCACGGCTAGGGCGATGGAGTGTCTCCTGTGCTCCGAAGGACCGAAGCAATAAAACGGTCCCCAATAATCCGGCGTTTTAAGGGTTAAGTAACCCTGAAGGGTAACTTAACCCTTAAAACGTTGGATTTCAGGAGAAAATTGGAATCCACTGCTGGGCGCATTTTTGGCACTCCCGGGAAAGGCAGCCCGTCCCTGCGGGCGTGAGGGCCCTTCTGCGACGCCCACGACCGAAGGAATGCGACGGTCTGCAAAATTCTGTCATGTTCTGGGTTGAGTAATCCTGAAAGGTTATCTTCCTGAGAGGTATACTGTCGATCGGGAAAATTTTTGGAAGTCTTTCTGTTCTCCATTATAGCCTATGGGATTCATTGGAATGGGTTAGGGTTAGAGTTCAGGACACACTTATGTTCGGGTGAAAATTGGGGTTTGGTTTAGGGTTGGGTAAGATGTATTTTTGATATCACACTGAATGGTATACTCTTGATGGGGAAGATTTTTGGATGTTTTTCCATTCTCCATTAAAACCTATGGGAATCATTACAGTGAAAGGCAGCCCACGGCTAGGGCGATGGAGTGTCTCCTGTGCTCCGAAGGACCGAAGCAAGAAAACGGTCTCCAATAATCCGGCGTTTTAAGGGTTAAGTAACCCTGAAGGGTAACTTAACCCTTAAAACGTTGGATTTCAGGAGAAAATTGGAATCCACTGCTGGGCGCATTTTTGGCACTCCCGGGAAAGGCAGCCCGTCCCTGCGGGCGTGAGGGCCCTTCTGCGACGCCCACGACCGAAGGAATGCGACGGTCTGCAAAATTCTGTCATGTTCTGGGTTGAGTAATCCTGAAAGGTTATCTTCCTGAGAGGTATACTGTCGATAGGGAAAATTTTTGGAAGTCTTTCCGTTCTCCATTATAGCCTATGGGATTCATTGGAATGGGTTAGGGTTAGGGTTAGAGTTCAGGACACACTTATGTTCGGGTGAAAATTGGGGTTTGGTTTAGGGTTGGGTAAGATGTATTTTTGATATCACACTGAATGGTATACTCTTGATGGGGAAAATTTTTGGATGTTTTTCCATTCTCCATTAAAACCTATGGGAATCATTACAGTGAAAGGCAGCCCACGGCTAGGGGGATGGAGTGTCTCCTGTGCTCCGAAGGACCGAAGCAATAAAACGGTCTCCAATAATCCGGCGTTTTAAGGGTTAAGTAACCCTGAAGGGTAACTTAACCCTTAAAACGTTGGATTTCAGGAGAAAATTGGAATCCACTGCTGGGCGCATTTTTGGCACTCCCGGGAAAGGCAGCCCGTCCCTGCGGGCGTGAGGGCCCTTCTGCGACGCCCACGACCGAAGGAATGCGACGGTCTGCAAAATTCTGTCATGTTCTGGGTTGAGTAATCCTGAAAGGTTATCTTCCTGAGAGGTATACTGTCGATCGGGAAAATTTTTGGAAGTCTTTCTGTTCTCCATTATAGCCTATGGGATTCATTGGAATGGGTTAGGGTTAGAGTTCAGGACACACTTATGTTCGGGTGAAAATTGGGGTTTGGTTTAGGGTTGGGTAAGATGTATTTTTGATATCACACTGAATGGTATACTCTTGATGGGGAAGATTTTTGGATGTTTTTCCATTCTCCATTAAAACCTATGGGAATCATTACAGTGAAAGGCAGCCCACGGCTAGGGCGATGGAGTGTCTCCTGTGCTCCGAAGGACCGAAGCAAGAAAACGGTCTCCAATAATCCGGCGTTTTAAGGGTTAAGTAACCCTGAAGGGTAACTTAACCCTTAAAACGTTGGATTTCAGGAGAAAATTGGAATCCACTGCTGGGCGCATTTTTGGCACTCCCGGGAAAGGCAGCCCGTCCCTGCGGGCGTGAGGGCCCTTCTGCGACGCCCACGACCGAAGGAATGCGACGGTCTGCAAAATTCTGTCATGTTCTGGGTTGAGTAATCCTGAAAGGTTATCTTCCTGAGAGGTATACTGTCGATAGGGAAAATTTTTGTAAGTCTTTCCGTTTTCCATTATAGCCTATGGGATTCATTGGAATGGGTTAGGGTTAGGGTTAGAGTTAGAGTTCAGGACACACTTATGTTCGGGTGAAAATTGGGGTTTGGTTTAGGGTTGGGTAAGATGTATTTTTGATATCACACTGAATGGTATACTCTTGATGGGGAAAATTTTTGGATGTTTTTCCATTCTCCATTAAAACCTATGGGAATCATTACAGTGAAAGGCAGCCCATGGCTAGGGGGATGGAGTGTCTCCTGTGCTCCGAAGGACCGAAGCAATAAAACGGTCTCCAATAATCCGGCGTTTTAAGGGTTAAGTAACCCTGAAGGGTAACTTAACCCTTAAAACGTTGGATTTCAGGAGAAAATTGGAATCCACTGCTGGGCGCATTTTTGGCACTCCCGGGAACGGCAGCCCGTCCCTGCGGGCGTGAGGGCCCTTCTGCGACGCCCACGACCGAAGGAATGCGATGGTCTGCAAAATTCTGTCATGTTCTGGGTTGAGTAATCCTGAAAGGTTTTCTTTCTGAGAGGTATACTGTCGATCGGGAAAATTTTTGGAAGTCTTTCTGTTCTCCATTATAGCCTATGGGATTCATTGGAATGGGTTAGGGTTAGGGTTAGAGTTCAGGACACACTTATGTTCGGGTGAAAATTGGGGTTTGGTTTAGGGTTGGGTAAGATGTATTTTTGATATCACACTGAATGGTATACTCTTGATGGGGAAAATTTTTGGATGTTTTTCCATTCTCCATTAAAACCTATGGGAATCATTACAGTGAAAGGCAGGCCACGGCTAGGGCGATGGAGTGTCTCCTGTGCTCCGAAGGACCGAAGCAATAAAACGGTCCCCAATAATCCGGCGTTTTAAGGGTTAAGTAACCCTGAAGGGTAACTTAACCCTTAAAACGTTGGATTTCAGGAGAAAATTGGAATCCACTGCTGGGCGCATTTTTGGCACTCCCGGGAAAGGCAGCCCGTCCCTGCGGGCGTGAGGGCCCTTCTGCGACGCCCACGACCGAAGGAATGCGACGGTCTGCAAAATTCTGTCATGTTCTGGGTTGAGTAATCCTGAAAGGTTAGCTTCCTGAGAGGTATACTGTCGATTGGGAAAATTTTTGGAAGTCTTTCCGTTCTCCATTATAGCCTATGGGATTCATTGGAATGGGTTAGGGTTAGAGTTCAGGTCACACTTATGTTCGGGTGAAAATTGGGGTTTGGTTTAGGGTTGGGTGAGATGTATTTTTGATATCACACTGAATGGTATACTCTTGATGGGGAAAATTTTTGGATGTTTTTCCATTCTCCATTAAAACCTATGGGAATCATTACAGTGAAAGGCAGCCCACGGCTAGGGCGATGGAGTGTCTCCTGTGCTCCGAAGGACCGAAGCAATAAAACGGTCTCCAATAATCCGGCGTTTTAAGGGTTAAGTAACCCTGAAGGGTAACTTAACCCTTAAAACGTTGGATTTCAGGAGAAAATTGGAATCCACTGCTGGGCGCATTTTTGGCACTCTCGGGAAAGGCAGCCCGTCCCTGCGGGCGTGAGGGCCCTTCTGCGACGCCCACGACCGAAGGAATGTGACGGTCTGCAAAATTCTGTCATGTTCTGGGTTGAGTAATCCTGAAAGGTTATCTTCCTGAGAGGTATACTGTCGATCGGGAAAATTTTTGGAAGTCTTTCCGTTCTCCATTATAGCCTATGGGATTCATTGGAATGGGTTAGGGTTAGGGTTAGAGTTCAGGACACACTTATGTTCGGGTGAAAATTGGGGTTTGGTTTAGGGTTGGGTAAGATGTATTTTTGATATCACACTGAATGGTATACTCTTGATGGGGAAAATTTTTGGATGTTTTTCCATTCTCCATTAAAACCTATGGGAATCATTACAGTGAAAGGCAGCCCACGGCTAGGGCGATGGAGTGTCTCCTGTGCTCCGAAGGACCGAAGCAATAAAACGGTCTCCAATAATCCGGCGTTTTAAGGGTTAAGTAACCCTGAAGGGTAACTTAACCCTTAAAACGTTGGATTTCAGGAGAAAATTGGAATCCACTGCTGGGCGCATTTTTGGCACTCCCGGGAAAGGCAGCCCGTCCCTGCGGGCGTGAGGGCCCTTCTGCGACGCCCACGACCGAAGGAATGCGACGGTCTGCAAAATTCTGTCATGTTCTGGGTTGAGTAATCCTGAAAGGTTATCTTCCTGAGAGGTATACTGTCGATAGGGAAAATTTTTGTAAGTCTTTCCGTTTTCCATTATAGCCTATGGGATTCATTGGAATGGGTTAGGGTTAGGGTTAGAGTTCAGGACACACTTATGTTCGGGTGAAAATTGGGGTTTGGTTTAGGGTTGGGTAAGATGTATTTTTGATATCACACTGAATGGTATACTCTTGATGGGGAAAATTTTTGGATGTTTTTCCATTCTCCATTAAAACCTATGGGAATCATCACAGTGAAAGGCAGCCCACGGCTAGGGGGATGGAGTGTCTCCTGTGCTCCGAAGGACCGAAGCAATAAAACGGTCTCCAATAATCCGGCGTTTTAAGGGTTAAGTAACCCTGAAGGGTAACTTAACCCTTAAAACGTTGGATTTCAGGAGAAAATTGGAATCCACTGCTGGGCGCAATTTTGGCACTCCCGGGAAAGGCAGCCCGACCCTGCGGGCGTGAGGGCCCTTCTGCGACGCCCACGACCGAAGGAATGCGACGGTCTGCAAAATTCTGTCATGTTCTGGGTTGAGTAATCCTGAAAGGTTATCTTCCTGAGAGGTATACTGTCGATAGGGAAAATTTTTGGAAGTCTTTCCGTTCTCCATTATAGCCTATGGGATTCATTGGAATGGATTAGGGTTAGAGTTCAGGACACACTTATGTTCGGGTGAAAATTGGGGTTTGGTTTAGGGTTGGGTAAGATGTATTTTTGATATCACACTGAATGGTATACTCTTGATGGGGAAAATTTTTGGATGTTTTTCCATTCTCCATTAAAACCTATGGGAATCATCACAGTGAAAGGCAGCCCACGGCTAGGGGGATGGAGTGTCTCCTGTGCTCCGAAGGACCGAAGCAATAAAACGGTCTCCAATAATCCGGCGTTTTAAGGGTTAAGTAACCCTGAAGGGTAACTTAACCCTTAAAACGTTGGATTTCAGGAGAAAATTGGAATCCACTGCTGGGCGCAATTTTGGCACTCCCGGGAAAGGCAGCCCGACCCTGCGGGTGTGAGGGCCCTTCTGCGACGCCCACGACCGAAGGAATGCGACGGTCTGCAAAATTCTGTCATGTTCTGGGTTGAGTAATCCTGAAAGGTTATCTTCCTGAGAGGTATACTGTCGATAGGGAAAATTTTTGGAAGTCTTTCCGTTCTCCATTATAGCCTATGGGATTCATTGGAATGGATTAGGGTTAGAGTTCAGGACACACTTATGTTCGGGTGAAAATTGGGGTTTGGTTTAGGGTTGGGTAAGATGTATTTTTGATATCACACTGAATGGTATACTCTTGATGGGGAAAATTTTTGGATGTTTTTCCATTCTCCATTAAAACCTATGGGAATCATTACAGTGAAAGGCAGCCCACGGCTAGGGGGATGGAGTGTCTCCTGTGCTCCGAAGGACCGAAGCAATAAAACGGTCTCCAATAATCCGGCGTTTTAAGGGTTAAGTAACCCTGAAGGGTAACTTAACCCTTAAAACGTTGGATTTCAGGAGAAAATTGGAATCCACTGCTGGGCGCATTTTTGGCACTCCCGGGAAAGGCAGCCCGTCCCTGCGGGCGTGAGGGCCCTTCTGCGACGCCCACGACCGAAGGAATGCGACGGTCTGCAAAATTCTGTCATGTTCTGGGTTGAGTAATCCTGAAAGGTTATCTTCCTGAGAGGTATACTGTCGATCGGGAAAATTTTGGGAAGTCTTTCCGTTCTCCATTATAGCCTATGGGATTCATTGGAATGGGTTAGGGTTAGGGTTAGAGTTCAGGACACACTTATGTTCGGGTGAAAATTGGGGTTTGGTTTAGGGTTGGGTAAGATGTATTTTTGATATCACACTGAATGGTATACTCTTGATGGGGAAAATTTTTGGATGTTTTTCCATTCTCCATTAAAACCTATGGGAATCATCACAGTGAAAGGCAGCCCACGGCTAGGGGGATGGAGTGTCTCCTGTGCTCCGAAGGACCGAAGCAATAAAACGGTCTCCAATAATCCGGCGTTTTAAGGGTTAAGTAACCCTGAAGGGTAACTTAACCCTTAAAACGTTGGATTTCAGGAGAAAATTGGAATCCACTGCTGGGCGCAATTTTGGCACTCCCGGGAAAGGCAGCCCGACCCTGCGGGCGTGAGGGCCCTTCTGCGACGCCCACGACCGAAGGAATGCGACGGTCTGCAAAATTCTGTCATGTTCTGGGTTGAGTAATCCTGAAAGGTTATCTTCCTGAGAGGTATACTGTCGATAGGGAAAATTTTTGGAAGTCTTTCCGTTCTCCATTATAGCCTATGGGATTCATTGGAATGGATTAGGGTTAGAGTTCAGGACACACTTATGTTCGGGTGAAAATTGGGGTTTGGTTTAGGGTTGGGTAAGATGTATTTTTGATATCACACTGAATGGTATACTCTTGATGGGGAAAATTTTTGGATGTTTTTCCATTCTCCATTAAAACCTATGGGAATCATCACAGTGAAAGGCAGCCCACGGCTAGGGGGATGGAGTGTCTCCTGTGCTCCGAAGGACCGAAGCAATAAAACGGTCTCCAATAATCCGGCGTTTTAAGGGTTAAGTAACCCTGAAGGGTAACTTAACCCTTAAAACGTTGGATTTCAGGAGAAAATTGGAATCCACTGCTGGGCGCAATTTTGGCACTCCCGGGAAAGGCAGCCCGACCCTGCGGGTGTGAGGGCCCTTCTGCGACGCCCACGACCGAAGGAATGCGACGGTCTGCAAAATTCTGTCATGTTCTGGGTTGAGTAATCCTGAAAGGTTATCTTCCTGAGAGGTATACTGTCGATAGGGAAAATTTTTGGAAGTCTTTCCGTTCTCCATTATAGCCTATGGGATTCATTGGAATGGATTAGGGTTAGAGTTCAGGACACACTTATGTTCGGGTGAAAATTGGGGTTTGGTTTAGGGTTGGGTAAGATGTATTTTTGATATCACACTGAATGGTATACTCTTGATGGGGAAAATTTTTGGATGTTTTTCCATTCTCCATTAAAACCTATGGGAATCATTACAGTGAAAGGCAGCCCACGGCTAGGGGGATGGAGTGTCTCCTGTGCTCCGAAGGACCGAAGCAATAAAACGGTCTCCAATAATCCGGCGTTTTAAGGGTTAAGTAACCCTGAAGGGTAACTTAACCCTTAAAACGTTGGATTTCAGGAGAAAATTGGAATCCACTGCTGGGCGCATTTTTGGCACTCCCGGGAAAGGCAGCCCGTCCCTGCGGGCGTGAGGGCCCTTCTGCGACGCCCACGACCGAAGGAATGCGACGGTCTGCAAAATTCTGTCATGTTCTGGGTTGAGTAATCCTGAAAGGTTTTCTTTCTGAGAGGTATACTGTCGATCGGGAAAATTTTTGGAAGTCTTTCTGTTCTCCATTATAGCCTATGGGATTCATTGGAATGGGTTAGGGTTAGGGTTAGAGTTCAGGACACACTTATGTTCGGGTGAAAATTGGGGTTTGGTTTAGGGTTGGGTAAGATGTATTTTTGATATCACACTGAATGGTATACTCTTGATGGGGAAAATTTTTGGAAGTTTTTCCAGTCTCCATTAAAACCTATGGGAATCATTACAGTGAAAGGCAGCCCACGGCTAGGGCGATGGAGTGTCTCCTGTGCTCCGAAGGACCGAAGCAATAAAACGGTCTCCAATAATCCGGCGTTTTAAGGGTTAAGTAACCCTGAAGGGTAACTTAACCCTTAAAACGTTGGATTTCAGGAGAAAATTGGAATCCACTGCTGGGCGCATTTTTGGCACTCCCAGGAAAGGCAGCCCGTCCCTGCGGGCGTGAGGGCCCTTCTGCGACGCCCACGACCGAAGGAATGCGACGGTCTGCAAAATTCTGTCATGTTCTGGGTTGAGTAATCCTGAAAGGTTATCTTCCTGAGAGGTATACTGTCGATCGGGAAAATTTTTGGAAGTCTTTCTGTTCTCCATTATAGCCTATGGGATTCATTGGAATGGGTTAGGGTTAGAGTTCAGGACACACTTATGTTCGGGTGAAAATTGGGGTTTGGTTTAGGGTTGGGTAAGATGTATTTTTGATATCACACTGAATGGTATACTCTTGATGGGGAAAATTTTTGGATGTTTTTCCAGTCTCCATTAAAACCTATGGGAATCATTACAGTGAAAGGCAGCCCACGGCTAGGGCGATGGAGTGTCTCCTGTGCTCCGAAGGACCGAAGCAATAAAACGGTCTCCAATAATCCGGCGTTTTAAGGGTTAAGTAACCCTGAAGGGTAACTTAACCCTTAAAACGTTGGATTTCAGGAGAAAATTGGAATCCACTGCTGGGCGCATTTTTGGCACTCCCAGGAAAGGCAGCCCGTCCCTGCGGGCGTGAGGGCCCTTCTGCGACGCCCACGACCGAAGGAATGCCACGGTCTGCAAAATTCTGTCATGTTCTGGTTTGAGTAATCCTGAAAGGTTATCTTCCTGAGAGGTATACTGTCGATCGGGAAAATTTTTGGAAGTCTTTCTGTTCTCCATTATAGCCTATGGGATTCATTGGAATGGGTTAGGGTTAGAGTTCAGGACACACTTATGTTCGGGTGAAAATTGGGGTTTGGTTTAGGGTTGGGTAAGATGTATTTTTGATATCACACTGAATGGTATACTCTTGATGGGGAAAATTTTTGGATGTTTTTCCATTCTCCATTAAAACCTATGGGAATCATTACAGTGAAAGGCAGCCCACGGCTAGGGCGATGGAGTGTCTCCTGTGCTCCGAAGGACCGAAGCAATAAAACGGTCTCCAATAATCCGGCGTTTTAAGGGTTAAGTAACCCTGAAGGGTAACTTAACCCTTAAAACGTTGGATTTCAGGAGAAAATTGGAATCCACTGCTGGGCGCATTTTTGGCACTCCCAGGAAAGGCAGCCCGTCCCTGCGGGCGTGAGGGCCGTTCTGCGACGCCCACGACCGAAGGAATGCGACGGTCTGCAAAATTCTGTCATGTTCTGGGTTGAGTAATCCTGAAAGGTTATCTTCCTGAGAGGTATACTGTCGATCGGGAAAATTTTTGGAAGTCTTTCCGTTCTCCATTATAGCCTATGGGATTCATTGGAATGGGTTAGGGTTAGGGTTAGAGTTCAGGACACACTTATGTTCGGGTGAAAATTGGGGTTTGGTTTAGGGTTGGGTAAGATGTATTTTTGATATCACACTGAATGGTATACTCTTGATGGGGAAAATCTTTGGATGTTTTTCCATTCTCCATTAAAACCTATGGGAATCATTACAGTGAAAGGCAGCCCACGGCTAGGGCGATGGAGTGTCTCCTGTGCTCCGAAGGACCGAAGCAATAAAACGGTCTCCAATAATCCGGCGTTTTAAGGGTTAAGTAACCCTGAAGGGTAACTTAACCCTTAAAACGTTGGATTTCAGGAGAAAATTGGAATCCACTGCTGGGCGCATTTTTGGCACTCCCGGGAAAGGCAGCCCGTCCCTGCGGGCGTGAGGGCCCTTCTGCGACGCCCACGACCGAAGGAATGCGACGGTCTGCAAAATTCTGTCATGTTCTGGGTTGAGTAATCCTGAAAGGTTATCTTCCTGAGAGGTATACTGTCGATAGGGAAAATTTTGGGAAGTCTTTCCGTTCTCCATTATAGCCTATGGGATTCATTGGAATGGGTTAGGGTTAGGGTTAGAGTTCAGGACACACTTATGTTCGGGTGAAAATTGGGGTTTGGTTTAGGGTTGGGTGAGATGTATTTTTGATATCACACTGAATGGTATACTCTTGATGGGGAAAATTTTTGGATGTTTTTCCATTCTCCATTAAAACCTATGGGAATCATTACAGTGAAAGGCAGCCCACGGCTAGGGCGATGGAGTGTCTCCTGTGCTCCGAAGGACCGAAGCAATAAAACGGTCTCCAATAATCCGGCGTTTTAACGGTTAAGTAACCCTGAAGGGTAACTTAACCCTTAAAACGTTGGATTTCAGGAGAAAATTGGAATCCACTGCTGGGCGCATTTTTGGCACTCCCGGGAAAGGCAGCCCGTCCCTGCGGGCGTGAGGGCCCTTCTGCGACGCCCACGACCGAAGGAATGCGACGGTCTGCAAAATTCTGTCATGTTCTGGGTTGAGTAATCCTGAAAGGTTATCTTCCTGAGAGGTATACTGTCGATAGGGAAAATTTTTGGAAGTCTTTCCGTTCTCCATTATAGCCTATGGGATTCATTGGAATGGATTAGGGTTAGAGTTCAGGACACACTTATGTTCGGGTGAAAATTGGGGTTTGGTTTAGGGTTGGGTAAGATGTATTTTTGATATCACACTGAATGGTATACTCTTGATGGGGAAAATTTTTGGATGTTTTTCCATTCTCCATTAAAACCTATGGGAATCATCACAGTGAAAGGCAGCCCACGGCTAGGGGGATGGAGTGTCTCCTGTGCTCCGAAGGACCGAAGCAATAAAACGGTCTCCAATAATCCGGCGTTTTAAGGGTTAAGTAACCCTGAAGGGTAACTTAACCCTTAAAACGTTGGATTTCAGGAGAAAATTGGAATCCACTGCTGGGCGCAATTTTGGCACTCCCGGGAAAGGCAGCCCGACCCTGCGGGTGTGAGGGCCCTTCTGCGACGCCCACGACCGAAGGAATGCGACGGTCTGCAAAATTCTGTCATGTTCTGGGTTGAGTAATCCTGAAAGGTTATCTTCCTGAGAGGTATACTGTCGATAGGGAAAATTTTTGGAAGTCTTTCCGTTCTCCATTATAGCCTATGGGATTCATTGGAATGGATTAGGGTTAGAGTTCAGGACACACTTATGTTCGGGTGAAAATTGGGGTTTGGTTTAGGGTTGGGTAAGATGTATTTTTGATATCACACTGAATGGTATACTCTTGATGGGGAAAATTTTTGGATGTTTTTCCATTCTCCATTAAAACCTATGGGAATCATCACAGTGAAAGGCAGCCCACGGCTAGGGGGATGGAGTGTCTCCTGTGCTCCGAAGGACCGAAGCAATAAAACGGTCTCCAATAATCCGGCGTTTTAAGGGTTAAGTAACCCTGAAGGGTAACTTAACCCTTAAAACGTTGGATTTCAGGAGAAAATTGGAATCCACTGCTGGGCGCATTTTTGGCACTCCCGGGAAAGGCAGCCCGTCCCTGCGGGCGTGAGGGCCCTTCTGCGACGCCCACGACCGAAGGAATGCGACGGTCTGCAAAATTCTGTCATGTTCTGGGTTGAGTAATCCTGAAAGGTTATCTTCCTGAGAGGTATACTGTCGATAGGGAAAATTTTGGGAAGTCTTTCCGTTCTCCATTATAGCCTATGGGATTCATTGGAATGGGTTAGGGTTAGGGTTAGAGTTCAGGACACACTTATGTTCGGGTGAAAATTGGGGTTTGGTTTAGGGTTGGGTAAGATGTATTTTTGATATCACACTGAATGGTATACTCTTGATGGGGAAAATTTTTGGATGTTTTTCCATTCTCCATTAAAACCTATGGGAATCATTACAGTGAAAGGCAGCCCACGGCTAGGGCGATGGAGTGTCTCCTGTGCTCCGAAGGACCGAAGCAATAAAACGGTCTCCAATAATCCGGCGTTTTAAGGGTTAAGTAACCCTGAAGGGTAACTTAACCCTTAAAACGTTGGATTTCAGGAGAAAATTGGAATCCACTGCTGGGCGCATTTTTGGCACTCCCGGGAAAGGCAGCCCGTCCCTGCGGGCGTGAGGGCCCTTCTGCGACGCCCACGACCGAAGGAATGCGACGGTCTGCAAAATTCTGTCATGTTCTGGGTTGAGTAATCCTGAAAGGTTATCTTCCTGAGAGGTATACTGTCGATAGGGAAAATTTTTGTAAGTCTTTCCGTTTTCCATTATAGCCTATGGGATTCATTGGAATGGGTTAGGGTTAGGGTTAGAGTTCAGGACACACTTATGTTCGGGTGAAAATTGGGGTTTGGTTTAGGGTTGGGTAAGATGTATTTTTGATATCACACTGAATGGTATACTCTTGATGGGGAAAATTTTTGGATGTTTTTCCATTCTCCATTAAAACCTATGGGAATCATTACAGTGAAAGGCAGGCCACGGCTAGGGGGATGGAGTGTCTCCTGTGCTCCGAAGGACCGAAGCAATAAAACGGTCTCCAATAATCCGGCGTTTTAAGGGTTAAGTAACCCTGAAGGGTAACTTAACCCTTAAAACGTTGGATTTCAGGAGAAAATTGGAATCCACTGCTGGGCGCATTTTTGGCACTCCCGGGAAAGGCAGCCCGTCCCTGCGGGCGTGAGGGCCCTTCTGCGACGCCCACGACCGAAGGAATGCGACGGTCTGCAAAATTCTGTCATGTTCTGGGTTGAGTAATCCTGAAAGGTTTTCTTTCTGAGAGGTATACTGTCGATCGGGAAAATTTTTGGAAGTCTTTCTGTTCTCCATTATAGCCTATGGGATTCATTGGAATGGGTTAGGGTTAGGGTTAGAGTTCAGGACACACTTATGTTCGGGTGAAAATTGGGGTTTGGTTTAGGGTTGGGTAAGATGTATTTTTGATATCACACTGAATGGTATACTCTTGATGGGGAAAATTTTTGGATGTTTTTCCATTCTCCATTAAAACCTATGGGAATCATCACAGTGAAAGGCAGCCCACGGCTAGGGCGATGGAGTGTCTCCTGTGCTCCGAAGGACCGAAGCAATAAAACGGTCTCCAATAATCCGGCGTTTTAAGGGTTAAGTAACCCTGAAGGGTAACTTAACCCTTAAAACGTTGGATTTCAGGAGAAAATTGGAATCCACTGCTGGGCGCATTTTTGGCACTCCCAGGAAAGGCAGCCCGTCCCTGCGGGCGTGAGGGCCCTTCTGCGACGCCCACGACCGAAGGAATGCGACGGTCTGCAAAATTCTGTCATGTTCTGGGTTGAGTAATCCTGAAAGGTTATCTTCCTGAGAGGTATACTGTCGATCGGGAAAATTTTTGGAAGTCTTTCTGTTCTCCATTATAGCCTATGGGATTCATTGGAATGGGTTAGGGTTAGAGTTCAGGACACACTTATGTTCGGGTGAAAATTGGGGTTTGGTTTAGGGTTGGGTAAGATGTATTTTTGATATCACACTGAATGGTATACTCTTGATGGGGAAAATTTTTGGATGTTTTTCCAGTCTCCATTAAAACCTATGGGAATCATTACAGTGAAAGGCAGCCCACGGCTAGGGCGATGGAGTGTCTCCTGTGCTCCGAAGGACCGAAGCAATAAAACGGTCTCCAATAATCCGGCGTTTTAAGGGTTAAGTAACCCTGAAGGGTAACTTAACCCTTAAAACGTTGGATTTCAGGAGAAAATTGGAATCCACTGCTGGGCGCATTTTTGGCACTCCCAGGAAAGGCAGCCCGTCCCTGCGGGCGTGAGGGCCCTTCTGCGACGCCCACGACCGAAGGAATGCGACGGTCTGCAAAATTCTGTCATGTTCTGGTTTGAGTAATCCTGAAAGGTTATCTTCCTGAGAGGTATACTGTCGATCGGGAAAATTTTTGGAAGTCTTTCTGTTCTCCATTATAGCCTATGGGATTCATTGGAATGGGTTAGGGTTAGAGTTCAGGACACACTTATGTTCGGGTGAAAATTGGGGTTTGGTTTAGGGTTGGGTAAGATGTATTTTTGATATCACACTGAATGGTATACTCTTGATGGGGAAAATTTTTGGATGTTTTTCCATTCTCCATTAAAACCTATGGGAATCATTACAGTGAAAGGCAGCCCACGGCTAGGGCGATGGAGTGTCTCCTGTGCTCCGAAGGACCGAAGCAATAAAACGGTCTCCAATAATCCGGCGTTTTAAGGGTTAAGTAACCCTGAAGGGTAACTTAACCCTTAAAACGTTGGATTTCAGGAGAAAATTGGAATCCACTGCTGGGCGCATTTTTGGCACTCCCAGGAAAGGCAGCCCGTCCCTGCGGGCGTGAGGGCCCTTCTGCGACGCCCACGACCGAAGGAATGCGACGGTCTGCAAAATTCTGTCATGTTCTGGGTTGAGTAATCCTGAAAGGTTATCTTCCTGAGAGGTATACTGTCGATCGGGAAAATTTTTGGAAGTCTTTCCGTTCTCCATTATAGCCTATGGGATTCATTGGAATGGGTTAGGGTTAGGGTTAGAGTTCAGGACACACTTATGTTCGGGTGAAAATTGGGGTTTGGTTTAGGGTTGGGTAAGATGTATTTTTGATATCACACTGAATGGTATACTCTTGATGGGGAAAATCTTTGGATGTTTTTCCATTCTCCATTAAAACCTATGGGAATCATTACAGTGAAAGGCAGCCCACGGCTAGGGCGATGGAGTGTCTCCTGTGCTCCGAAGGACCGAAGCAATAAAACGGTCTCCAATAATCCGGCGTTTTAAGGGTTAAGTAACCCTGAAGGGTAACTTAACCCTTAAAACGTTGGATTTCAGGAGAAAATTGGAATCCACTGCTGGGCGCATTTTTGGCACTCCCGGGAAAGGCAGCCCGTCCCTGCGGGCGTGAGGGCCCTTCTGCGACGCCCACGACCGAAGGAATGCGACGGTCTGCAAAATTCTGTCATGTTCTGGGTTGAGTAATCCTGAAAGGTTATCTTCCTGAGAGGTATACTGTCGATAGGGAAAATTTTGGGAAGTCTTTCCGTTCTCCATTATAGCCTATGGGATTCATTGGAATGGGTTAGGGTTAGGGTTAGAGTTCAGGACACACTTATGTTCGGGTGAAAATTGGGGTTTGGTTTAGGGTTGGGTGAGATGTATTTTTGATATCACACTGAATGGTATACTCTTGATGGGGAAAATTTTTGGATGTTTTTCCATTCTCCATTAAAACCTATGGGAATCATTACAGTGAAAGGCAGCCCACGGCTAGGGCGATGGAGTGTCTCCTGTGCTCCGAAGGACCGAAGCAATAAAACGGTCTCCAATAATCCGGCGTTTTAAGGGTTAAGTAACCCTGAAGGGTAACTTAACCCTTAAAACGTTGGATTTCAGGAGAAAATTGGAATCCACTGCTGGGCGCATTTTTGGCACTCCCGGGAAAGGCAGCCCGTCCCTGCGGGCGTGAGGGCCCTTCTGCGACGCCCACGACCGAAGGAATGCGACGGTCTGCAAAATTCTGTCATGTTCTGGGTTGAGTAATCCTGAAAGGTTAGCTTCCTGAGAGGTATACTGTCGATCGGGAAAATTTTTGGAAGTCTTTCCGTTCTCCATTATAGCCTATGGGATTCATTGGAATGGGTTAGGGTTAGAGTTCAGGACACACTTATGTTCGGGTGAAAATTGGGGTTTGGTTTAGGGTTGGGTAAGATGTATTTTTGATATCACACTGAATGGTATACTCTTGATGGGGAAAATTTTTGGATGTTTTTCCATTCTCCATTAAAACCTATGGGAATCATTACAGTGAAAGGCAGCCCACGGCTAGGGCGATGGAGTGTCTCCTGTGCTCCGAAGGACCGAAGCAATAAAACGGTCTCCAATAATCCGGCGTTTTAAGGGTTAAGTAACCCTGAAGGGTAACTTAACCCTTAAAACGTTGGACTTCAGGAGAAAATTGGAATCCACTGCTGGGCGCATTTTTGGCACTCCCGGGAAAGGCAGCCCGTCCCTGCGGGCGTGAGGGCCCTTCTGCGACGCCCACGACCGAAGGAATGCGACGGTCTGCAAAATTCTGTCATGTTCTGGGTTGAGTAATCCTGAAAGGTTATCTTCCTGAGAGGTATACTGTCGATAGGGAAAATTTTTGGAAGTCTTTCCGTTCTCCATTATAGCCTATGGGATTCATTGGAATGGGTTAGGGTTAGGGTTAGAGTTCAGGACACACTTATATTCGGGTGAAAATTGGGGTTTGGTTTAGGGTTGGGTAAGATGTATTTTTGATATCACACTGAATGGTATACTCTTGATGGGGAAAATTTTTGGATGTTTTTCCATTCTCCATTAAAACCTATGGGAATCATCACAGTGAAAGGCAGCCCACGGCTAGGGGGATGGAGTGTCTCCTGTGCTCCGAAGGACCGAAGCAATAAAACGGTCTCCAATAATCCGGCGTTTTAAGGGTTAAGTAACCCTGAAGGGTAACTTAACCCTTAAAACGTTGGATTTCAGGAGAAAATTGGAATCCACTGCTGGGCGCAATTTTGGCACTCCCGGGAAAGGCAGCCCGACCCTGCGGGCGTGAGGGCCCTTCTGCGACGCCCACGACCGAAGGAATGCGACGGTCTGCAAAATTCTGTCATGTTCTGGGTTGAGTAATCCTGAAAGGTTATCTTCCTGAGAGGTATACTGTCGATAGGGAAAATTTTTGGAAGTCTTTCCGTTCTCCATTATAGCCTATGGGATTCATTGGAATGGGTTAGGGTTAGGGTTAGAGTTCAGGACACACTTATGTTCGGGTGAAAATTGGGGTTTGGTTTAGGGTTGGGTAAGATGTATTTTTGATATCACACTGAATGGTATACTCTTGATGGGGAAAATTTTTGGATGTTTTTCCATTCTCCATTAAAACCTATGGGAATCATCACAGTGAAAGGCAGCCCACGGCTAGGGGGATGGAGTGTCTCCTGTGCTCCGAAGGACCGAAGCAATAAAACGGTCTCCAATAATCCGGCGTTTTAAGGGTTAAGTAACCCTGAAGGGTAACTTAACCCTTAAAACGTTGGATTTCAGGAGAAAATTGGAATCCACTGCTGGGCGCAATTTTGGCACTCCCGGGAAAGGCAGCCCGACCCTGCGGGCGTGAGGGCCCTTCTGCGACGCCCACGACCGAAGGAATGCGACGGTCTGCAAAATTCTGTCATGTTCTGGGTTGAGTAATCCTGAAAGGTTATCTTCCTGAGAGGTATACTGTCGATCGGGAAAATTTTTGGAAGTCTTTCCGTTCTCCATTATAGCCTATGGGATTCATTGGAATGGGTTAGGGTTAGGGTTAGAGTTCAGGACACACTTATGTTCGGGTGAAAATTGGGGTTTGGTTTAGGGTTGGGTAAGATGTATTTTTGATATCACACTGAATGGTATACTCTTGATGGGGAAAATTTTTGGATGTTTTTCCATTCTCCATTAAAACCTATGGGAATCATCACAGTGAAAGGCAGCCCACGGCTAGGGGGATGGAGTGTCTCCTGTGCTCCGAAGGACCGAAGCAATAAAACGGTCTCCAATAATCCGGCGTTTTAAGGGTTAAGTAACCCTGAAGGGTAACTTAACCCTTAAAACGTTGGATTTCAGGAGAAAATTGGAATCCACTGCTGGGCGCAATTTTGGCACTCCCGGGAAAGGCAGCCCGACCCTACGGGCGTGAGGGCCCTTCTGCGACGCCCACGACCGAAGGAATGCGACGGTCTGCAAAATTCTGTCATGTTCTGGGTTGAGTAATCCTGAAAGGTTATCTTCCTGAGAGGTATACTGTCGATAGGGAAAATTTTTGGAAGTCTTTCCGTTCTCCATTATAGCCTATGGGATTCATTGGAATGGATTAGGGTTAGAGTTCAGGACACACTTATGTTCGGGTGAAAATTGGGGTTTGGTTTAGGGTTGGGTAAGATGTATTTTTGATATCACACTGAATGGTATACTCTTGATGGGGAAAATTTTTGGATGTTTTTCCATTCTCCATTAAAACCTATGGGAATCATCACAGTGAAAGGCAGCCCACGGCTAGGGGGATGGAGTGTCTCCTGTGCTCCGAAGGACCGAAGCAATAAAACGGTCTCCAATAATCCGGCGTTTTAAGGGTTAAGTAACCCTGAAGGGTAACTTAACCCTTAAAACGTTGGATTTCAGGAGAAAATTGGAATCCACTGCTGGGCGCAATTTTGGCACTCCCGGGAAAGGCAGCCCGACCCTGCGGGTGTGAGGGCCCTTCTGCGACGCCCACGACCGAAGGAATGCGACGGTCTGCAAAATTCTGTCATGTTCTGGGTTGAGTAATCCTGAAAGGTTATCTTCCTGAGAGGTATACTGTCGATAGGGAAAATTTTTGGAAGTCTTTCCGTTCTCCATTATAGCCTATGGGATTCATTGGAATGGGTTAGGGTTAGGGTTAGAGTTCAGGACACACTTATGTTCGGGTGAAAATTGGGGTTTGGTTTAGGGTTGGGTAAGATGTATTTTTGATATCACACTGAATGGTATACTCTTGATGGGGAAAATTTTTGGATGTTTTTCCATTCTCCATTAAAACCTATGGGAATCATCACAGTGAAAGGCAGCCCACGGCTAGGGGGATGGAGTGTCTCCTGTGCTCCGAAGGACCGAAGCAATAAAACGGTCTCCAATAATCCGGCGTTTTAAGGGTTAAGTAACCCTGAAGGGTAACTTAACCCTTAAAACGTTGGATTTCAGGAGAAAATTGGAATCCACTGCTGGGCGCAATTTTGGCACTCCCGGGAAAGGCAGCCCGACCCTACGGGCGTGAGGGCCCTTCTGCGACGCCCACGACCGAAGGAATGCGACGGTCTGCAAAATTCTGTCATGTTCTGGGTTGAGTAATCCTGAAAGGTTATCTTCCTGAGAGGTATACTGTCGATAGGGAAAATTTTTGGAAGTCTTTCCGTTCTCCATTATAGCCTATGGGATTCATTGGAATGGATTAGGGTTAGAGTTCAGGACACACTTATGTTCGGGTGAAAATTGGGGTTTGGTTTAGGGTTGGGTAAGATGTATTTTTGATATCACACTGAATGGTATACTCTTGATGGGGAAAATTTTTGGATGTTTTTCCATTCTCCATTAAAACCTATGGGAATCATCACAGTGAAAGGCAGCCCACGGCTAGGGGGATGGAGTGTCTCCTGTGCTCCGAAGGACCGAAGCAATAAAACGGTCTCCAATAATCCGGCGTTTTAAGGGTTAAGTAACCCTGAAGGGTAACTTAACCCTTAAAACGTTGGATTTCAGGAGAAAATTGGAATCCACTGCTGGGCGCAATTTTGGCACTCCCGGGAAAGGCAGCCCGACCCTGCGGGTGTGAGGGCCCTTCTGCGACGCCCACGACCGAAGGAATGCGACGGTCTGCAAAATTCTGTCATGTTCTGGGTTGAGTAATCCTGAAAGGTTATCTTCCTGAGAGGTATACTGTCGATAGGGAAAATTTTTGGAAGTCTTTCCGTTCTCCATTATAGCCTATGGGATTCATTGGAATGGGTTAGGGTTAGGGTTAGAGTTCAGGACACACTTATGTTCGGGTGAAAATTGGGGTTTGGTTTAGGGTTGGGTAAGATGTATTTTTGATATCACACTGAATGGTATACTCTTGATGGGGAAAATTTTTGGATGTTTTTCCATTCTCCATTAAAACCTATGGGAATCATCACAGTGAAAGGCAGCCCACGGCTAGGGGGATGGAGTGTCTCCTGTGCTCCGAAGGACCGAAGCAATAAAACGGTCTCCAATAATCCGGCGTTTTAAGGGTTAAGTAACCCTGAAGGGTAACTTAACCCTTAAAACGTTGGATTTCAGGAGAAAATTGGAATCCACTGCTGGGCGCAATTTTGGCACTCCCGGGAAAGGCAGCCCGACCCTGCGGGCGTGAGGGCCCTTCTGCGACGCCCACGACCGAAGGAATGCGACGGTCTGCAAAATTCTGTCATGTTCTGGGTTGAGTAATCCTGAAAGGTTATCTTCCTGAGAGGTATACTGTCGATCGGGAAAATTTTTGGAAGTCTTTCCGTTCTCCATTATAGCCTATGGGATTCATTGGAATGGGTTAGGGTTAGGGTTAGAGTTCAGGACACACTTATGTTCGGGTGAAAATTGGGGTTTGGTTTAGGGTTGGGTAAGATGTATTTTTGATATCACACTGAATGGTATACTCTTGATGGGGAAAATTTTTGGATGTTTTTCCATTCTCCATTAAAACCTATGGGAATCATCACAGTGAAAGGCAGCCCACGGCTAGGGGGATGGAGTGTCTCCTGTGCTCCGAAGGACCGAAGCAATAAAACGGTCTCCAATAATCCGGCGTTTTAAGGGTTAAGTAACCCTGAAGGGTAACTTAACCCTTAAAACGTTGGATTTCAGGAGAAAATTGGAATCCACTGCTGGGCGCAATTTTGGCACTCCCGGGAAAGGCAGCCCGACCCTACGGGCGTGAGGGCCCTTCTGCGACGCCCACGACCGAAGGAATGCGACGGTCTGCAAAATTCTGTCATGTTCTGGGTTGAGTAATCCTGAAAGGTTATCTTCCTGAGAGGTATACTGTCGATAGGGAAAATTTTTGGAAGTCTTTCCGTTCTCCATTATAGCCTATGGGATTCATTGGAATGGATTAGGGTTAGAGTTCAGGACACACTTATGTTCGGGTGAAAATTGGGGTTTGGTTTAGGGTTGGGTAAGATGTATTTTTGATATCACACTGAATGGTATACTCTTGATGGGGAAAATTTTTGGATGTTTTTCCATTCTCCATTAAAACCTATGGGAATCATCACAGTGAAAGGCAGCCCACGGCTAGGGGGATGGAGTGTCTCCTGTGCTCCGAAGGACCGAAGCAATAAAACGGTCTCCAATAATCCGGCGTTTTAAGGGTTAAGTAACCCTGAAGGGTAACTTAACCCTTAAAACGTTGGATTTCAGGAGAAAATTGGAATCCACTGCTGGGCGCAATTTTGGCACTCCCGGGAAAGGCAGCCCGACCCTGCGGGTGTGAGGGCCCTTCTGCGACGCCCACGACCGAAGGAATGCGACGGTCTGCAAAATTCTGTCATGTTCTGGGTTGAGTAATCCTGAAAGGTTATCTTCCTGAGAGGTATACTGTCGATAGGGAAAATTTTTGGAAGTCTTTCCGTTCTCCATTATAGCCTATGGGATTCATTGGAATGGATTAGGGTTAGAGTTCAGGACACACTTATGTTCGGGTGAAAATTGGGGTTTGGTTTAGGGTTGGGTAAGATGTATTTTTGATATCACACTGAATGGTATACTCTTGATGGGGAAAATTTTTGGATGTTTTTCCATTCTCCATTAAAACCTATGGGAATCATTACAGTGAAAGGCAGCCCACGGCTAGGGGGATGGAGTGTCTCCTGTGCTCCGAAGGACCGAAGCAATAAAACGGTCTCCAATAATCCGGCGTTTTAAGGGTTAAGTAACCCTGAAGGGTAACTTAACCCTTAAAACGTTGGATTTCAGGAGAAAATTGGAATCCACTGCTGGGCGCATTTTTGGCACTCCCGGGAAAGGCAGCCCGTCCCTGCGGGCGTGAGGGCCCTTCTGCGACGCCCACGACCGAAGGAATGCGACGGTCTGCAAAATTCTGTCATGTTCTGGGTTGAGTAATCCTGAAAGGTTATCTTCCTGAGAGGTATACTGTCGATCGGGAAAATTTTTGGAAGTCTTTCCGTTCTCCATTATAGCCTATGGGATTCATTGGAATGGGTTAGGGTTAGGGTTAGAGTTCAGGACACACTTATGTTCGGGTGAAAATTGGGGTTTGGTTTAGGGTTGGGTAAGATGTATTTTTGATATCACACTGAATGGTATACTCTTGATGGGGAAAATCTTTGGATGTTTTTCCATTCTCCATTAAAACCTATGGGAATCATTACAGTGAAAGGCAGCCCACGGCTAGGGCGATGGAGTGTCTCCTGTGCTCCGAAGGACCGAAGCAATAAAACGGTCTCCAATAATCCGGCGTTTTAAGGGTTAAGTAACCCTGAAGGGTAACTTAACCCTTAAAACGTTGGATTTCAGGAGAAAATTGGAATCCACTGCTGGGCGCATTTTTGGCACTCCCGGGAAAGGCAGCCCGTCCCTGCGGGCGTGAGGGCCCTTCTGCGACGCCCACGACCGAAGGAATGCGACGGTCTGCAAAATTCTGTCATGTTCTGGGTTGAGTAATCCTGAAAGGTTATCTTCCTGAGAGGTATACTGTCGATAGGGAAAATTTTGGGAAGTCTTTCCGTTCTCCATTATAGCCTATGGGATTCATTGGAATGGGTTAGGGTTAGGGTTAGAGTTCAGGACACACTTATGTTCGGGTGAAAATTGGGGTTTGGTTTAGGGTTGGGTGAGATGTATTTTTGATATCACACTGAATGGTATACTCTTGATGGGGAAAATTTTTGGATGTTTTTCCATTCTCCATTAAAACCTATGGGAATCATTACAGTGAAAGGCAGCCCACGGCTAGGGCGATGGAGTGTCTCCTGTGCTCCGAAGGACCGAAGCAATAAAACGGTCTCCAATAATCCGGCGTTTTAAGGGTTAAGTAACCCTGAAGGGTAACTTAACCCTTAAAACGTTGGATTTCAGGAGAAAATTGGAATCCACTGCTGGGCGCATTTTTGGCACTCCCGGGAAAGGCAGCCCGTCCCTGCGGGCGTGAGGGCCCTTCTGCGACGCCCACGACCGAAGGAATGCGACGGTCTGCAAAATTCTGTCATGTTCTGGGTTGAGTAATCCTGAAAGGTTAGCTTCCTGAGAGGTATACTGTCGATCGGGAAAATTTTTGGAAGTCTTTCCGTTCTCCATTATAGCCTATGGGATTCATTGGAATGGGTTAGGGTTAGAGTTCAGGACACACTTATGTTCGGGTGAAAATTGGGGTTTGGTTTAGGGTTGGGTAAGATGTATTTTTGATATCACACTGAATGGTATACTCTTGATGGGGAAAATTTTTGGATGTTTTTCCATTCTCCATTAAAACCTATGGGAATCATTACAGTGAAAGGCAGCCCACGGCTAGGGGGATGGAGTGTCTCCTGTGCTCCGAAGGACCGAAGCAATAAAACGGTCTCCAATAATCCGGCGTTTTAAGGGTTAAGTAACCCTGAAGGGTAACTTAACCCTTAAAACGATGGATTTCAGGAGAAAATTGGAATCCACTGCTGGGCGCATTTTTGGCACTCCCGGGAAAGGCAGCCCGTCCCTGCGGGCGTGAGGGCCCTTCTGCGACGCCCACGACCGAAGGAATGCGACGGTCTGCAAAATTCTGTCATGTTCTGGGTTGAGTAATCCTGAAAGGTTATCTTCCTGAGAGGTATACTGTCGATCGGGAAAATTTTTGGAAGTCTTTCCGTTCTCCATTATAGCCTATGGGATTCATTGGAATGGGTTAGGGTTAGGGTTAGAGTTCAGGACACACTTATGTTCGGGTGAAAATTGGGGTTTGGTTTAGGGTTGGGTAAGATGTATTTTTGATATCACACTGAATGGTATACTCTTGATGGGGAAAATCTTTGGATGTTTTTCCATTCTCCATTAAAACCTATGGGAATCATTACAGTGAAAGGCAGCCCACGGCTAGGGCGATGGAGTGTCTCCTGTGCTCCGAAGGACCGAAGCAATAAAACGGTCTCCAATAATCCGGCGTTTTAAGGGTTAAGTAACCCTGAAGGGTAACTTAACCCTTAAAACGTTGGATTTCAGGAGAAAATTGGAATCCACTGCTGGGCGCATTTTTGGCACTCCCGGGAAAGGCAGCCCGTCCCTGCGGGCGTGAGGGCCCTTCTGCGACGCCCACGACCGAAGGAATGCGACGGTCTGCAAAATTCTGTCATGTTCTGGGTTGAGTAATCCTGAAAGGTTATCTTCCTGAGAGGTATACTGTCGATAGGGAAAATTTTGGGAAGTCTTTCCGTTCTCCATTATAGCCTATGGGATTCATTGGAATGGGTTAGGGTTAGGGTTAGAGTTCAGGACACACTTATGTTCGGGTGAAAATTGGGGTTTGGTTTAGGGTTGGGTGAGATGTATTTTTGATATCACACTGAATGGTATACTCTTGATGGGGAAAATTTTTGGATGTTTTTCCATTCTCCATTAAAACCTATGGGAATCATTACAGTGAAAGGCAGCCCACGGCTAGGGCGATGGAGTGTCTCCTGTGCTCCGAAGGACCGAAGCAATAAAACGGTCTCCAATAATCCGGCGTTTTAAGGGTTAAGTAACCCTGAAGGGTAACTTAACCCTTAAAACGTTGGATTTCAGGAGAAAATTGGAATCCACTGCTGGGCGCATTTTTGGCACTCCCGGGAAAGGCAGCCCGTCCCTGCGGGCGTGAGGGCCCTTCTGCGACGCCCACGACCGAAGGAATGCGACGGTCTGCAAAATTCTGTCATGTTCTGGGTTGAGTAATCCTGAAAGGTTAGCTTCCTGAGAGGTATACTGTCGATCGGGAAAATTTTTGGAAGTCTTTCCGTTCTCCATTATAGCCTATGGGATTCATTGGAATGGGTTAGGGTTAGAGTTCAGGACACACTTATGTTCGGGTGAAAATTGGGGTTTGGTTTAGGGTTGGGTAAGATGTATTTTTGATATCACACTGAATGGTATACTCTTGATGGGGAAAATTTTTGGATGTTTTTCCATTCTCCATTAAAACCTATGGGAATCATTACAGTGAAAGGCAGCCCACGGCTAGGGCGATGGAGTGTCTCCTGTGCTCCGAAGGACCGAAGCAATAAAACGGTCTCCAATAATCCGGCGTTTTAAGGGTTAAGTAACCCTGAAGGGTAACTTAACCCTTAAAACGTTGGATTTCAGGAGAAAATTGGAATCCACTGCTGGGCGCATTTTTGGCACTCCCGGGAAAGGCAGCCCGTCCCTGCGGGCGTGAGGGCCCTTCTGCGACGCCCACGACCGAAGGAATGCGACGGTCTGCAAAATTCTGTCATGTTCTGGGTTGAGTAATCCTGAAAGGTTATCTTCCTGAGAGGTATACTGTCGATAGGGAAAATTTTTGGAAGTCTTTCCGTTCTCCATTATAGCCTATGGGATTCATTGGAATGGGTTAGGGTTAGGGTTAGAGTTCAGGACACACTTATATTCGGGTGAAAATTGGGGTTTGGTTTAGGGTTGGGTAAGATGTATTTTTGATATCACACTGAATGGTATACTCTTGATGGGGAAAATTTTTGGATGTTTTTCCATTCTCCATTAAAACCTATGGGAATCATCACAGTGAAAGGCAGCCCACGGCTAGGGGGATGGAGTGTCTCCTGTGCTCCGAAGGACCGAAGCAATAAAACGGTCTCCAATAATCCGGCGTTTTAAGGGTTAAGTAACCCTGAAGGGTAACTTAACCCTTAAAACGTTGGATTTCAGGAGAAAATTGGAATCCACTGCTGGGCGCAATTTTGGCACTCCCGGGAAAGGCAGCCCGACCCTGCGGGCGTGAGGGCCCTTCTGCGACGCCCACGACCGAAGGAATGCGACGGTCTGCAAAATTCTGTCATGTTCTGGGTTGAGTAATCCTGAAAGGTTATCTTCCTGAGAGGTATACTGTCGATAGGGAAAATTTTTGGAAGTCTTTCCGTTCTCCATTATAGCCTATGGGATTCATTGGAATGGGTTAGGGTTAGGGTTAGAGTTCAGGACACACTTATGTTCGGGTGAAAATTGGGGTTTGGTTTAGGGTTGGGTAAGATGTATTTTTGATATCACACTGAATGGTATACTCTTGATGGGGAAAATTTTTGGATGTTTTTCCATTCTCCATTAAAACCTATGGGAATCATCACAGTGAAAGGCAGCCCACGGCTAGGGGGATGGAGTGTCTCCTGTGCTCCGAAGGACCGAAGCAATAAAACGGTCTCCAATAATCCGGCGTTTTAAGGGTTAAGTAACCCTGAAGGGTAACTTAACCCTTAAAACGTTGGATTTCAGGAGAAAATTGGAATCCACTGCTGGGCGCAATTTTGGCACTCCCGGGAAAGGCAGCCCGACCCTGCGGGCGTGAGGGCCCTTCTGCGACGCCCACGACCGAAGGAATGCGACGGTCTGCAAAATTCTGTCATGTTCTGGGTTGAGTAATCCTGAAAGGTTATCTTCCTGAGAGGTATACTGTCGATCGGGAAAATTTTTGGAAGTCTTTCCGTTCTCCATTATAGCCTATGGGATTCATTGGAATGGGTTAGGGTTAGGGTTAGAGTTCAGGACACACTTATGTTCGGGTGAAAATTGGGGTTTGGTTTAGGGTTGGGTAAGATGTATTTTTGATATCACACTGAATGGTATACTCTTGATGGGGAAAATTTTTGGATGTTTTTCCATTCTCCATTAAAACCTATGGGAATCATCACAGTGAAAGGCAGCCCACGGCTAGGGGGATGGAGTGTCTCCTGTGCTCCGAAGGACCGAAGCAATAAAACGGTCTCCAATAATCCGGCGTTTTAAGGGTTAAGTAACCCTGAAGGGTAACTTAACCCTTAAAACGTTGGATTTCAGGAGAAAATTGGAATCCACTGCTGGGCGCAATTTTGGCACTCCCGGGAAAGGCAGCCCGACCCTACGGGCGTGAGGGCCCTTCTGCGACGCCCACGACCGAAGGAATGCGACGGTCTGCAAAATTCTGTCATGTTCTGGGTTGAGTAATCCTGAAAGGTTATCTTCCTGAGAGGTATACTGTCGATAGGGAAAATTTTTGGAAGTCTTTCCGTTCTCCATTATAGCCTATGGGATTCATTGGAATGGATTAGGGTTAGAGTTCAGGACACACTTATGTTCGGGTGAAAATTGGGGTTTGGTTTAGGGTTGGGTAAGATGTATTTTTGATATCACACTGAATGGTATACTCTTGATGGGGAAAATTTTTGGATGTTTTTCCATTCTCCATTAAAACCTATGGGAATCATCACAGTGAAAGGCAGCCCACGGCTAGGGGGATGGAGTGTCTCCTGTGCTCCGAAGGACCGAAGCAATAAAACGGTCTCCAATAATCCGGCGTTTTAAGGGTTAAGTAACCCTGAAGGGTAACTTAACCCTTAAAACGTTGGATTTCAGGAGAAAATTGGAATCCACTGCTGGGCGCAATTTTGGCACTCCCGGGAAAGGCAGCCCGACCCTGCGGGTGTGAGGGCCCTTCTGCGACGCCCACGACCGAAGGAATGCGACGGTCTGCAAAATTCTGTCATGTTCTGGGTTGAGTAATCCTGAAAGGTTATCTTCCTGAGAGGTATACTGTCGATAGGGAAAATTTTTGGAAGTCTTTCCGTTCTCCATTATAGCCTATGGGATTCATTGGAATGGATTAGGGTTAGAGTTCAGGACACACTTATGTTCGGGTGAAAATTGGGGTTTGGTTTAGGGTTGGGTAAGATGTATTTTTGATATCACACTGAATGGTATACTCTTGATGGGGAAAATCTTTGGATGTTTTTCCATTCTCCATTAAAACCTATGGGAATCATTACAGTGAAAGGCAGCCCACGGCTAGGGGGATGGAGTGTCTCCTGTGCTCCGAAGGACCGAAGCAATAAAACGGTCTCCAATAATCCGGCGTTTTAAGGGTTAAGTAACCCTGAAGGGTAACTTAACCCTTAAAACGTTGGATTTCAGGAGAAAATTGGAATCCACTGCTGGGCGCATTTTTGGCACTCCCGGGAAAGGCAGCCCGTCCCTGCGGGCGTGAGGGCCCTTCTGCGACGCCCACGACCGAAGGAATGCGACGGTCTGCAAAATTCTGTCATGTTCTGGGTTGAGTAATCCTGAAAGGTTATCTTCCTGAGAGGTATACTGTCGATAGGGAAAATTTTGGGAAGTCTTTCCGTTCTCCATTATAGCCTATGGGATTCATTGGAATGGGTTAGGGTTAGGGTTAGAGTTCAGGACACACTTATGTTCGGGTGAAAATTGGGGTTTGGTTTAGGGTTGGGTAAGATGTATTTTTGATATCACACTGAATGGTATACTCTTGATGGGGAAAATTTTTGGATGTTTTTCCATTCTCCATTAAAACCTATGGGAATCATTACAGTGAAAGGCAGCCCACGGCTAGGGCGATGGAGTGTCTCCTGTGCTCCGAAGGACCGAAGCAATAAAACGGTCTCCAATAATCCGGCGTTTTAAGGGTTAAGTAACCCTGAAGGGTAACTTAACCCTTAAAACGTTGGATTTCAGGAGAAAATTGGAATCCACTGCTGGGCGCATTTTTGGCACTCCCGGGAAAGGCAGCCCGTCCCTGCGGGCGTGAGGGCCCTTCTGCGACGCCCACGACCGAAGGAATGCGACGGTCTGCAAAATTCTGTCATGTTCTGGGTTGAGTAATCCTGAAAGGTTAGCTTCCTGAGAGGTATACTGTCGATCGGGAAAATTTTTGGAAGTCTTTCCGTTCTCCATTATAGCCTATGGGATTCATTGGAATGGGTTAGGGTTAGAGTTCAGGACACACTTATGTTCGGGTGAAAATTGGGGTTTGGTTTAGGGTTGGGTAAGATGTATTTTTGATATCACACTGAATGGTATACTCTTGATGGGGAAAATTTTTGGATGTTTTTCCATTCTCCATTAAAACCTATGGGAATCATTACAGTGAAAGGCAGCCCACGGCTAGGGCGATGGAGTGTCTCCTGTGCTCCGAAGGACCGAAGCAATAAAACGGTCTCCAATAATCCGGCGTTTTAAGGGTTAAGTAACCCTGAAGGGTAACTTAACCCTTAAAACGTTGGATTTCAGGAGAAAATTGGAATCCACTGCTGGGCGCATTTTTGGCACTCCCGGGAAAGGCAGCCCGTCCCTGCGGGCGTGAGGGCCCTTCTGCGACGCCCACGACCGAAGGAATGCGACGGTCTGCAAAATTCTGTCATGTTCTGGGTTGAGTAATCCTGAAAGGTTATCTTCCTGAGAGGTATACTGTCGATCGGGAAAATTTTTGGAAGTCTTTCCGTTCTCCATTATAGCCTATGGGATTCATTGGAATGGGTTAGGGTTAGGGTTAGAGTTCAGGACACACTTATGTTCGGGTGAAAATTGGGGTTTGGTTTAGGGTTGGGTAAGATGTATTTTTGATATCACACTGAATGGTATACTCTTGATGGGGAAAATTTTTGGATGTTTTTCCATTCTCCATTAAAACCTATGGGAATCATTACAGTGAAAGGCAGCCCACGGCTAGGGGGATGGAGTGTCTCCTGTGCTCCGAAGGACCGAAGCAATAAAACGGTCTCCAATAATCCGGCGTTTTAAGGGTTAAGTAACCCTGAAGGGTAACTTAACCCTTAAAACGTTGGATTTCAGGAGAAAATTGGAATCCACTGCTGGGCGCATTTTTGGCACTCTCGGGAAAGGCAGCCCGTCCCTGCGGGCGTGAGGGCCCTTCTGCGACGCCCACGACCGAAGGAATGCGACGGTCTGCAAAATTCTGTCATGTTCTGGGTTGAGTAATCCTGAAAGGTTATCTTCCTGAGAGGTATACTGTCGATCGGGAAAATTTTTGGAAGTCTTTCCGTTCTCCATTATAGCCTATGGGATTCATTGGAATGGGTTAGGGTTAGGGTTAGAGTTCAGGACACACTTATGTTCGGGTGAAAATTGGGGTTTGGTTTAGGGTTGGGTAAGATGTATTTTTGATATCACACTGAATGGTATACTCTTGATGGGGAAAATTTTTGGATGTTTTTCCATTCTCCATTAAAACCTATGGGAATCATTACAGTGAAAGGCAGCCCACGGCTAGGGCGATGGAGTGTCTCCTGTGCTCCGAAGGACCGAAGCAATAAAACGGTCTCCAATAATCCGGCGTTTTAAGGGTTAAGTAACCCTGAAGGGTAACTTAACCCTTAAAACGTTGGATTTCAGGAGAAAATTGGAATCCACTGCTGGGCGCATTTTTGGCACTCCCGGGAAAGGCAGCCCGTCCCTGCGGGCGTGAGGGCCCTTCTGCGACGCCCACGACCGAAGGAATGCGACGGTCTGCAAAATTCTGTCATGTTCTGGGTTGAGTAATCCTGAAAGGTTATCTTCCTGAGAGGTATACTGTCGATCGGGAAAATTTTTGGAAGTCTTTCCGTTCTCCATTATAGCCTATGGGATTCATTGGAATGGGTTAGGGTTAGGGTTAGAGTTCAGGACACACTTATGTTCGGGTGAAAATTGGGGTTTGGTTTAGGGTTGGGTAAGATGTATTTTTGATATCACACTGAATGGTATACTCTTGATGGGGAAAATTTTTGGATGTTTTTCCATTCTCCATTAAAACCTATGGGAATCATCACAGTGAAAGGCAGCCCACGGCTAGGGGGATGGAGTGTCTCCTGTGCTCCGAAGGACCGAAGCAATAAAACGGTCTCCAATAATCCGGCGTTTTAAGGGTTAAGTAACCCTGAAGGGTAACTTAACCCTTAAAACGTTGGATTTCAGGAGAAAATTGGAATCCACTGCTGGGCGCAATTTTGGCACTCCGGGAAAGGCAGCCCGACCCTGCGGGCGTGAGGGCCCTTCTGCGACGCCCACGACCGAAGGAATGCGACGGTCTGCAAAATTCTGTCATGTTCTGGGTTGAGTAATCCTGAAAGGTTATCTTCCTGAGAGGTATACTGTCGATAGGGAAAATTTTTGGAAGTCTTTCCGTTCTCCATTATAGCCTATGGGATTCATTGGAATGGATTAGGTTTAGAGTTCAGGACACACTTATGTTCGGGTGAAAATTGGGGTTTGGTTTAGGGTTGGGTAAGATGTATTTTGATATCACACTGAATGGTATACTCTTGATGGGGAAAATTTTTGGATGTTTTTCCATTCTCCATTAAAACCTATGGGAATCATCACAGTGAAAGGCAGCCCACGGCTAGGGGGATGGAGTGTCTCCTGTGCTCCGAAGGACCGAAGCAATAAAACGGTCTCCAATAATCCGGCGTTTTAAGGGTTAAGTAACCCTGAAGGGTAACTTAACCCTTAAAACGTTGGATTTCAGGAGAAAATTGGAATCCACTGCTGGGCGCAATTTTGGCACTCCCGGGAAAGGCAGCCCGACCCTGCGGGTGTGAGGGCCCTTCTGCGACGCCCACGACCGAAGGAATGCGACGGTCTGCAAAATTCTGTCATGTTCTGGGTTGAGTAATCCTGAAAGGTTATCTTCCTGAGAGGTATACTGTCGATAGGGAAAATTTTTGGAAGTCTTTCCGTTCTCCATTATAGCCTATGGGATTCATTGGAATGGATTAGGGTTAGAGTTCAGGACACACTTATGTTCGGGTGAAAATTGGGGTTTGGTTTAGGGTTGGGTAAGATGTATTTTTGATATCACACTGAATGGTATACTCTTGATGGGGAAAATTTTTGGATGTTTTTCCATTCTCCATTAAAACCTATGGGAATCATTACAGTGAAAGGCAGCCCACGGCTAGGGGGATGGAGTGTCTCCTGTGCTCCGAAGGACCGAAGCAATAAAACGGTCTCCAATAATCCGGCGTTTTAAGGGTTAAGTAACCCTGAAGGGTAACTTAACCCTTAAAACGTTGGATTTCAGGAGAAAATTGGAATCCACTGCTGGGCGCATTTTTGGCACTCCCGGGAAAGGCAGCCCGTCCCTGCGGGCGTGAGGGCCCTTCTGCGACGCCCACGACCGAAGGAATGCGACGGTCTGCAAAATTCTGTCATGTTCTGGGTTGAGTAATCCTGAAAGGTTATCTTCCTGAGAGGTATACTGTCGATCGGGAAAATTTTTGGAAGTCTTTCCGTTCTCCATTATAGCCTATGGGATTCATTGGAATGGGTTAGGGTTAGGGTTAGAGTTCAGGACACACTTATGTTCGGGTGAAAATTGGGGTTTGGTTTAGGGTTGGGTAAGATGTATTTTTGATATCACACTGAATGGTATACTCTTGATGGGGAAAATCTTTGGATGTTTTTCCATTCTCCATTAAAACCTATGGGAATCATTACAGTGAAAGGCAGCCCACGGCTAGGGCGATGGAGTGTCTCCTGTGCTCCGAAGGACCGAAGCAATAAAACGGTCTCCAATAATCCGGCGTTTTAAGGGTTAAGTAACCCTGAAGGGTAACTTAACCCTTAAAACGTTGGATTTCAGGAGAAAATTGGAATCCACTGCTGGGCGCATTTTTGGCACTCCCGGGAAAGGCAGCCCGTCCCTGCGGGCGTGAGGGCCCTTCTGCGACGCCCACGACCGAAGGAATGCGACGGTCTGCAAAATTCTGTCATGTTCTGGGTTGAGTAATCCTGAAAGGTTATCTTCCTGAGAGGTATACTGTCGATAGGGAAAATTTTGGGAAGTCTTTCCGTTCTCCATTATAGCCTATGGGATTCATTGGAATGGGTTAGGGTTAGGGTTAGAGTTCAGGACACACTTATGTTCGGGTGAAAATTGGGGTTTGGTTTAGGGTTGGGTGAGATGTATTTTTGATATCACACTGAATGGTATACTCTTGATGGGGAAAATTTTTGGATGTTTTTCCATTCTCCATTAAAACCTATGGGAATCATTACAGTGAAAGGCAGCCCACGGCTAGGGCGATGGAGTGTCTCCTGTGCTCCGAAGGACCGAAGCAATAAAACGGTCTCCAATAATCCGGCGTTTTAAGGGTTAAGTAACCCTGAAGGGTAACTTAACCCTTAAAACGTTGGATTTCAGGAGAAAATTGGAATCCACTGCTGGGCGCATTTTTGGCACTCCCGGGAAAGGCAGCCCGTCCCTGCGGGCGTGAGGGCCCTTCTGCGACGCCCACGACCGAAGGAATGCGACGGTCTGCAAAATTCTGTCATGTTCTGGGTTGAGTAATCCTGAAAGGTTAGCTTCCTGAGAGGTATACTGTCGATCGGGAAAATTTTTGGAAGTCTTTCCGTTCTCCATTATAGCCTATGGGATTCATTGGAATGGGTTAGGGTTAGAGTTCAGGACACACTTATGTTCGGGTGAAAATTGGGGTTTGGTTTAGGGTTGGGTAAGATGTATTTTTGATATCACACTGAATGGTATACTCTTGATGGGGAAAATTTTTGGATGTTTTTCCATTCTCCATTAAAACCTATGGGAATCATTACAGTGAAAGGCAGCCCACGGCTAGGGCGATGGAGTGTCTCCTGTGCTCCGAAGGACCGAAGCAATAAAACGGTCTCCAATAATCCGGCGTTTTAAGGGTTAAGTAACCCTGAAGGGTAACTTAACCCTTAAAACGATGGATTTCAGGAGAAAATTGGAATCCACTGCTGGGCGCATTTTTGGCACTCCCGGGAAAGGCAGCCCGTCCCTGCGGGCGTGAGGGCCCTTCTGCGACGCCCACGACCGAAGGAATGCGACGGTCTGCAAAATTCTGTCATGTTCTGGGTTGAGTAATCCTGAAAGGTTATCTTCCTGAGAGGTATACTGTCGATAGGGAAAATTTTTGGAAGTCTTTCCGTTCTCCATTATAGCCTATGGGATTCATTGGAATGGGTTAGGGTTAGGGTTAGAGTTCAGGACACACTTATGTTCGGGTGAAAATTGGGGTTTGGTTTAGGGTTGGGTGAGATGTATTTTTGATATCACACTGAATGGTATACTCTTGATGGGGAAAATTTTTGGATGTTTTTCCATTCTCCATTAAAACCTATGGGAATCATTACAGTGAAAGGCAGCCCACGGCTAGGGCGATGGAGTGTCTCCTGTGCTCCGAAGGACCGAAGCAATAAAACGGTCTCCAATAATCCGGCGTTTTAAGGGTTAAGTAACCCTGAAGGGTAACTTAACCCTTAAAACGTTGGATTTCAGGAGAAAATTGGAATCCACTGCTGGGCGCATTTTTGGCACTCCGGGAAAGGCAGCCCGTCCCTGCGGGCGTGAGGGCCCTTCTGCGACGCCCACGACCGAAGGAATGCGACGGTCTGCAAAATTCTGTCATGTTCTGGGTTGAGTAATCCTGAAAGGTTAGCTTCCTGAGAGGTATACTGTCGATCGGGAAAATTTTTGGAAGTCTTTCCGTTCTCCA